>NC_134704.1:116860767-117098267 GCF_043290135.1 Rhipicephalus microplus
ACGCAGAAGCAGAACAACTTGAAAAAAAAGTAACAAAAAAATCATTTAATTCAATGCAACACTCTTCGCAGCGAACTGGCTGCCCGTCTGAGTTCGTAAGCGAAATGTTTTTCTTTTCCCTAGGTTTAACAGTTTTCCAAAACTTAGAAGGGTTGGTTACGAGAATTGAGGGAAGGGTATTATTAAGAAAAACGCGCTTGGCTTCCTTGATAGCTGCTCTGTATTCGGAAAGGACAGATTTGTACACGTGCCAACGGGCTAACGAATTAGTCTGTTTTGCCTGACGGAACAACCGTTTCTTTTTATTCCGCAATTTTTTTAAGTCAGTTGAGAACCAAGGGGGGCGTTGGCGACCCTTGATAACGTATGTGGGAATGTATCGCGTGATTAAAGATTCAACTTTCATTTTGAACAAGTTCCAGTTTTGTTGAACGCTGCGATCAAAGAAGCCATTAGCAAAGCTCTCAAAATTCGATTCGAGTTCCCTGTTGATTGAGTCATAATCACCGCGTGAGTAGTCTCTTATTGTTTTCCAATTGTTTGACCGACGCCTTAAAGAACCTGTTAGATTGAAGTGCACGAAACAATGGTCACTTATGCCTGGGATATATGAAATAGAATGGACAAGGTCAGGTACAGTGGTGAGAATCAGATCAAGAACATTTGATGAATTGGGGCCCATTCTTGTTGGTTGCGTTACGATTTGGGTAAGGTTAAAGTCTTCGCACAGTTCCACGAAATGTAACTGTCGGCTGAAAGTGAGCTTAATGAACAGGAAGGAAGTGACCAGTTTATTTTCGGGTAGTTAAAATCGCCTAGAATAAAAACAGGTGTATGCGGGTGCCTTTTGACAATATCATTCAAAGCATCATGCAGTTGCTCGCAAAACTCTGGCGTCGCACTCGGAGGGCGGTAACAGCCACAAAATATGACATTTTGATAGTTGACATGGAGGGAAACACAGACAAATTCTAAAGGTGATGCTATTACTATATGGCTAGAAACTATATAATCAGCTACGGCTATAAGTACACCACCTCCTGGCGATTCTTCTCTATCACATCTGTAAATGGTATAATTATTTTCACAATCGAACAGCTCTACACTTGCAATGTTACGGGTAAGCCAGGTTTCCGTTAACACTACAACATCGGCGGCGCAGTCATCAAAAATTGAAGATAATGCATCCCGTTTGTTAAGAACACTTCGTACGTTAGATTATAAAACTGAGTAGTTACGATAAGTAGCCGAGGGGTGAACTTTGTTAGGATAAGAGCGTATCTTCGTCGGCATGCGTAGCGGAGGACGAAGCTTCTGATGAGTTCTGCGCATTTGTATGCAGCTCACAAACGCTGTCGGTCACCGGAGAGTACACAAAGCACTTTTTGTTGATGTAAAGCTTATTGTACTTGACGGTATACTTCTCGCCACTCGCCCTGCCGAATTCAAAAAGCTTCTTGCGCACGCTTCTTGTTGCGCGGCAGAAATCCTCGCTGATTGACACATGAGACTCGCGAAAACTACTTCTAGAGCGCAGTATGCTTTCTCGGAACTTAAAAGAAGCAAATTTTACGATCACTGGTCGAGATTTGCCAACTACGAATCTGCCTAGCCTGTGCGCGCGGGATATGCGGTCGTCGCTACTTCCCAAGTTTAGCTTCAGAGTTTCATTGAGGATTTGGCAAATTTTTTCTTCTGATTGCGCCCACGTTTCCGAATCGCAATCTTCTATTCCATAAAAAATCAAGTTTTCTCGGCGAGAGCGATCTTCAAGTTCGTCAAGACGCTTGTTAACCGAAAGTACCTCCGGTAGCCGTTGATGATTCGGCTCGCTGTCTGAGACCCGGACACATTCCTCAACTGCGCGATTATGATTTTCCACTCCCAACCAACGACGTCTAACGCCAACACTGACGCGGACTCGGCTGTTTCCAAAAAACGAGGTCCTTAACGCTATCGCATTGAAATAAGAGAAGACGACAGTCAGCCCAACAAACGGTTGTGCGGCAATGAAATTTGTTCAGCCTACCAAAAAGGTACCATCATCAACAACAAGCATGTGCTGCAGAAAATAGCCCATTCCAAATACTCACGACTGCTTCACTAAAAATGAAGCAGGCAGCAGTTAGTCCTAAGCTAGAGAACGGGAAAGGCAACGGCGGCTGTGAGAAAATCCGAACTGACGGAAGGCATCATGTCGACCACAACCTGCCCGTAGTTCTATCAGAAGCGCGAATGCTTAGTTTCGGATTGAGGACCTGTTCATCGAGTTTAGACGTCCGGCATGTGTCCGTGACTGTGTGCGCTTTACCACGAACCTCTTTGCTCGAGAATCAATGTAGAAACAACCAGCATCGTCTAGCCGAAGTTTTGCCAAGAACTAGATGCGACCTAAATAAAGCCTTCAGTACCCAGTTAAGACCTCTAAACAACCTGGGAGCGGGCCTTCAGCCAAGGGGGTGGGGGAGGCTGAAAGCGATTGTTTTATGAATATTACACTATTGAAATGCAGAGTTTTCACAACCTTTCAAAAATGCAACCCGCCTAAAAATTTCTGCCTACAAGCCTGCCTAGAAAGAACCAAATTAGCTTTCCGAACAGCCCAGTTTCACTGTTTCAAGGCTAGTTCATTTTTTTTCGCTTCCTCTACAGAACCTTCTATACTTATATTGTGTTGCACTGTATATTTATTGATATAGTGTTACGTTTCGACTATTGTCGTCTGTGAAACATACAAAGGCTCGCGGAGGAAATGAGCCGCAGTGTAGAGGAAAAGATTTGCTCTCTTAATAAAGGCACTGGGACAAGACACAGCCTCGGTGTTTTCAGTCTCTGTTGGGGAGCCTCGAACAACAATCTTCGCAGTGTCATTAGTAGAAGCTAACAGAGCATACTGAATGGGCTGTGTGCCGAAGGAAAGCACGGTCGTTAATTGTGAAAGTCTCAGAAGAGAAAATAGGCAGGGCGGTGTGGAATAGACGCCCAGGGTTAGACAGAGGTGTAATCCGGTGACCTGCACACTTTATCACGCGAACGTTTGTACGTTGTGCGAAGAAAGAACTTGCCTCATCTTCTAGCTTCTGCGTTGTAACCAGCATGTACGTGTTAATTCGAATGTGAGAGCGGGAGTGGCTCGTAATTGAAAGTACTGTTCTTTTCTTTAATAGCCTTCTCTATCTATATAAAGGGTACCAGGCAGAAATTGATGGCTTTCGAAGCGAACACAGCCATAGAGAAATCAGGAGCCAATAGGTATTTATCAGATGAAACCAACGCTTTCATCAGCATTATCAGCCTGTTTCCGTGTGCCCTGAAGCAAGGAAAGCCTGTGTCCTATGACTTCTAATTAGTATAGTCCTGTGCTAGCTAATTCAAAACTGTGCCGGCAATGTTATCCTATTTCTCCACATCACCACATTATCCGCCATGTCTTCTAGATTTCCCCTTTTGACGCACAAAATTTGCCATTCTTATAAAAATTGAAAGAAAGCAGTTTGCGGTCTTCTGTCTATTTATTTACATTCTCCCAATCTGCCTCTGCCTCTTCTTTCACTATAGCCTCTTCTTTGTCGCCTTTTCCAGCCATTTCTCTTAGATTACTACAACCTCCCAGCCTGCTCTTTCCATCTCCGCGGAGATGGTATAGAAGTACGTATTGTTTCGGGAGGGCACACAGAGAAACGAGGTGATAGTGGAAATGTATTTGAACGTCGCCAAACGTAAGCCGAAATGGCAAGCGAGAGCGTGCCCCACATCCCAGCATCACGTCGTCTTTCTCGCTGTCTAATCTTGTTTCTTCAGTGTGACGTAGTCTTGCAACAATATGTTTGATAGATACGCCTTTTAAACCTTGCGCCGAGGTCCCTGGTAATATACCGCCTTCAGTACACCCTGTCTCTTCGTGGTCTTCATGCGGAAGTAGGGACCAGTAACATGAGACTTAGAGCCGAGTTTTTTTAGCACGAGGACCATGCTTCCAGGCTGCACATCGGGGATCTCTGATCAATGCCGCTCATCAAAATTTCTATTCATTGTATCGCTATATGGTTGGTTCCGCTCTGCCACCATATGTTGTTTCTTGGGGATAATCATATCCACTAAACCCTGCTCTATTTCAGCGGGCAGTCAACTTGATTTTCCGAAAGCCGTGAATTTGGCTTCAGGGTGATCTTGGGCTGCTAAGCGTATTTTAAGCATATTTATTTTCTGCCTATTGTTGAAGCTTAGGACTTTGAAAAACTGGTCTGTTCTCGCAAGAATTGCTTCAACATCTTTGAGATAATCAGGTTTACCAGTGAAACTGCCTCAGACTAGCTGGAGGACGTTTCGATCGGGGGACTTCTTTCTTCCGTTGTTTCCATCTGTCGGCTTCCGTCTAACGTCTTTGAAGATTTCCCGTTGGAGATATGAAATTACTGCATTCGTATCTTCTCTGCCTGCCTTAGCAGTGAAATGGCGCATGCACTCATTGACGACAACCAGAAATGCTTGCGTTTTCAGCATGTCCTTACCTTCTTCATTTCGGCAAAGTCGAGGTGCATTACCTCAAGAGGTACCTCAGAGTACTTCGGCGTTATCGTTTATTTCATTGTGGACAAAAATTTGCTTTGAAGGCCACAGCCTTTCCAAGTTTACGTGCTCAACTGTTTTGTCTTGAGGAATGTGTAATCTGGACATTGCATGCGCATCTTGGTGACTTTGTCCCGGACGATGAGCTACATCGAACGTGTACTGTTGAATTTTGCTTATCTAGCACGCAATTCCCCCCTTCGGCCTTGCGAGAAGCCGCCAATAGGTGAAGGTCGGGCTGTCGGTGAACAGTTTAAATAAAGCATCTCCCTTTCAAGTGCGCTCTAAAATAACTCAAGGCCTTAGCAACTGCTAGTTCTTGTTTTTCTGTGATGTAATAGTAAGTTGGGTTTCGGTAAACGTATAATAAAAATATCTGATCACTTGTAGTTGTCGAGTGACATCCTCTTTTTCATTTCTTTCGCAAAAAACAGCCCCAGTTCCATGATGGGAAGCATCGATTTAGAGTTTGAATGCTAAGGTAAAATCTGGAAACGTGAATACAAGGTCACAGGAAATGGTGGTCTTTAGCTCTACAAAGATAATTTCACATTTATCCGTCCGCAAGAACGGAACACCTTTTTATGTCAAGGTTACAAGGCAATTGGTCTTCTTGGCCTAGTCTGTTACAAATGCTCGGAAGTGCCCTGCAAGTCCTATAACCACAGGAAGTGAAGGAACGTCGTGGGGCTCTGCAACAGATCTTATTCGCTGCTTGCTTTATTCTTTGGTACTCTTCGTTTTGTAATCTACTCTATGCTTGGCACCTGTCTGAAAATACCACCGTGTGACTAAAGAACTCACTTTTCTTCGCATAGATTTTTAGTCTTGCATCACAGAGTGCTTGCAACACTGTTGAAAAGTAAGATGTATGGTCGTCTCTTGTCCTTGAATACATTAGGGTATTGTCAACGCACACATCACAAAACATTCCAATAAAGTCTCTGAGTACACTGTTCATCATTTCCTCAAAACAATGCACCGCAGTTCTTCCACCCGAATGGAAGTCAGTTGTGTTCGAACACGTCAAATGGTGTAACAAGCACGGTGAACTTTTTCGTGTATTTCATCAAGCGCACTTGCCGGTATCCTTTCCACAAACTATTATAGAGGACTAGTCACATCCGCTGGATCATCGATGATCTCATCTATTTTTCGCATATGAAACGGCAACTGGTCGGTATGGCGGTTGATGAGCTTGCAATCCGCGCATAAGTGAAGTGATTCATCTTATTTAGGCTCGATCGTAATCATTGGAGCAAACGAGAATGTGGATGGTCTGATGATGCCCGCGTCCAGAAAACGCTAAAGTTCTTGCTTTAACCGGGATATCATTTCATAACTCAAAGTATATGTTTTTTCTTTCTACGTTTTTGACAGGCATTACGTTAGTGTCACAAAGTCTTTCAAGTTGCTCAAGTCATGTGGTTTTCGCCGCAGCGCGCAGTTCCCTCAAAACCCGTTTTTGGCCTTTGAGAAGCGAGCGGTGGGTTTAAAAAAAAGACAAACATTTCGGAGGCATTTCACTGTGCTCCAGTTTTGTTTTATTGCGGAATATAATGCTGCAAAATGTTACCACTAGCGAAAAACGTATTTACTGGGCTCGTCGACCAAGTCATCAGCGCCAGCTAATAGACCAGACGCCACTGACGGTACATAGAAGCAGCGCTCGTTACTTGTGGTACAAAGTCCTCAGACGTAGGATGGTCTGGAAACTGCGACATCCCAATAGGCGCCTTAAAAAGGGCTGGCGGTGTGTCCTTCCAATTAAGGCGTGCTAGCAGGCGCCTATCAATTTAGCGCGCTAAGCGAACGAACGTGTCGCCGGTTCTCTGAGTAGGCCTCTCCTGCTTGGGATTACCGCAAAGGGGAGCGATGCGGTGAAGCGGAATGATTTGTTTTCTTAGATTTTATACTAAATAAAAATGAAAATGTGCAAAACAGAAGCATGAGAACCAAAGAGTTCACCTGATTTATTATTGGTTCTACATTCTTACTACGAACAACTTCACAAGCAGGCTGTAAAGCAAGGTAAGTGAAAGCAAGAAGTTCGTGTCGCTCATTTTTATTCTTCCCTTCTACTAGAGTAGTTATACCGCTGAGAAAAGAAATGAAAGATAAGTCATAGATGTTCATGTTGGGCCTCTTTATCGGTATTTTGTTGTATTTAGTAAAGAGTAAATAGTAGAAAATGGCACCTGTATCAGAATTCATCACCTTTAACCGTGCTGGGGTGTAGTTAAGTGTTGCATGTTTCAGTATGACTAACTGCCACACGCGCGGAAAAACTTTGTTTCTGTGTGTCACAGATCGTTGGCCTTCACTACGAGTTAAATATTGAGTGAGGTAGGTTATTTCATTCTGAACCTGAAGTACTAAAAAAAGGGAGAGTATGAATGGTTGGTCCGATTTCATTTTTAAACAGCAAAAAAGCTGAGAACCCAGTTCCTTGTTATCTTGAGTACTTGATGCTCACAATTAAACGAATCTATCTCACTCATTATTTAACTCATATTGAAGGCCAGTTATCTGCGACCATACAGAGGTAAAGTTTTTCCGTGAGTGTGGCACAGGAAACGTCGCACGAGCAGTCGTGCCGTTATGGTTATGTCTTTTGATGTTTACTTGTCTTGTGAGCCATGTCAAATGAAAGTATAGTTTTCAGTATATATATATATATATATATATATATATATATATTCCCCTTTGATATGAAGATCTAGTCAGGACTAAGAGATGCCGCCTTGTTTACCAATTACAGTGCTCCAAGTTGCTTCCCGATCAAAAATGATTCATCCGCTTAAGCGATTTCATCGTCGCTGAAACGTTTTGTACTACACGAAGAAAAATTGGCCGTGGCACTACTGTACTTATCTGAGAGCTGGATCGTTGGGTCGGTGGGGCCTTTGAGATAGAAAAATACTCTGTGCTCTTTGCAGGGGTTTTCTGCGGTTAAGTTTGTTACACAAAACCCGCCATTGCTTTCTGTCTAACTAGTAAATTTTTTACATATGCTTCGCATCGCTAGTGTCATTTGCAGACAATATCCTACAAGCACGTAATTCATATCTGTGGCGCATCACCCGAACACTCCCATACTGCACGCCGATTGAGTTGGTTCATGTTGTTATTCAAGGAAGGGCTGCTGTAGAGGCAGTGGAGTGCGCCGTGTTTTAAATGCTGAGTAACCTCACAAATTAGAAGAAACAGGCCGCTGTCAGCAACATATTGAAGGCGCGCAAATACCATGCAACTATTGTCGAGACTCCTAAGCCCATTCAAGAAATAGAGAGCAAGTGGACGATACCTAAGTTTTGCCTTGCGTCTATCAAAAAAAAAATGGTTGGTGCATGGCATGCATATAAACAACCTTTTTTATCGAGCCCGTACTGATCTTGCAACTGCTGCAGAAGAACAAATAAAATAAAAAACTCTTCTGAGCTGTATCGCATTGGTAAATGTATCTAATTCAAGTGCTCACCGTCTTATTATTATTCTTATTGTTGCTTGGTCTGAGGTTTAGCCCAACGTAAGTATATATGAGTGAGTATTGACCATATGTAGCTTTTATGCGAACACGAAATTCACTTTCTTTGGAAATGCCGGGTAATCAATCTTCGCCAAGAACGTCACTGCCTCTAAAATGGGAGGAGCTGCACTTCGAGAGTCTTATTTTCGTAATATGAAATTGTGCCTGAACATCAGCAGCAGTACTAAATAAAAACAGTTGAGAAATTGCATCAAGTTTCAGAAAGTATATTATGTTGATGTGTTTCCAATACCGATCAAAGAGGCTTACGAAACTGATGCATGCAACGTGACACACTATGTGATGCGTTCTTTAGAGCATATATATTAGAGGATGTGAAAGTGTGCAAGTGTTTTTATGGAGATAACTCATATCAAGCCGAGAAAGTTTGCTTCTTTGGAAATTATTTTCCAGTAAAGGTGTTATGGTCTCTGTGTGCCGTGTGTTTTATTAAATGAAAATTATCTACATCTCAATGTCCATCATCCTTGAACAATTTCATTTACTTCCACTTGAAAACAAAGCGGCTTTGATGAAAAGAGCGATCATGATAAAGGCCGAAGGCAAAGTAGCTTTCACGTACAGCAATTGCTCGTCCTCAGAAGCATACATCATAATCATAGTAAATATCAACAGAAAAATCACACCTGCTCACTGTGCAACTTTAGAGATAAGCCAGTGAGTACTGCAAAACTCATAGCCTGGTATGCTACAGCGTACGCTGAAAAAAAGTATTCGCGTGCGTGATCTTTTTCTGGTTTAAACCTGGAAGCATATGTTTTCTAAATTTAAATATCAGTTCACTGTTTTGAGGCTTTTCACAAGCAACAGAGACAAGCGCAAAACGTTGTTACATATGTAAACCTACCGCTTCAGCCATAAAATCATAAAGTTTTTCTGCTATAACTATGCACTGAATAGCTCAAACGGTAACGCTACTAAAGTTATATGGCATTATATTTAATGCGTACATTTCGACATAATCCACTCTAATATAAACCGATCTACGTTCCTGCAATTACGTATTTTAATCATGACACCTACACAACAAGTATACAGTTGTGTAGGTGTCAACAAGTATACTGAAAGTGCATCAAGAGCTTACAAAATACAAAGTTTATTGCGCAGTTTGAAAAATGAGCTGCGGTGCATTGTTCGGGTGCTATTTCGTTCTGAACCAGCGTTGTTACGCAGACACGATCCTGAGTCTAACATGGTCGATAAAGCGCTTCCGCGATTTCGCGATGTCTACAACAGCTGCCGCAGTTCTCCATTATGAACTAAAAGTACAGGCTGGCTGTTAAGCCGAAGCGAGCAGAGTTCCTCCGCTTGTTCTTTTTAATGGCGTTGCTGCATGCAGTGGGAAAACAAGATTTGGAGAGGCTGAACCAAGGCGTAGGTGCGAAGAACGGGGATTTTTAAGAGCCTGAGACACCCAAGAAAGTATAGAACTTGCTGAACTTAAGAAATATTTCAGGTGTTTTACGACCGCAACTTGCACTTAGAAATGAATCCATTTCTGTTCTGTTCTGTTTTAACTGTTTTGCTGTGGAGAGGTTGAGGTGCCTTATTCTTCGGCTACTCCATATCCCAAAGTTCTGCAGCGAAAAATAACATAATAATACAGAACGGTACCCAAAAATTAACAATACGGAAAAAGAAAAAAACATAATAGCGCACTGAAACCAGTTCAAATATTATGCCAATACAGAGTTTTCTTAGTGCAGTTCACACAGTTATAAACTATTTACACGCACTCCTTACTATTCTACTGTCAGTATATACATGACCACATTCTATATATACCCATCTCTGGCTGTCTGTCATAGGCGCTTGTCCAGTCCGGTCTCCGCTAAAGACTGTCAGGAAAATTATTGCCTTTTTCTTGAGATGCATCTGAGGCCATGGTCCAAGTAGATTCTTTATTGTGAGGGACCGTCTGTCCAAACTTGCCGATTGGTTGTCTTATTTATCTCTTTCAGTCGCGTATTTATTGAACTCCAAAAGAATATGGCGAACATTTTCTTCTGCATGACCGCAATGGCATTCCGGTGAGTTGGATTGACGTATCTTGTGCAGGAAGCTGTTTGTGTATGCTACTTCCAATCGAAGTCGGTGAAATAATGTCTCAAGGTGTCGTGGGAGGTCTGTAGCTATGGAAAACTTTTTGTGTGAATAAACTTCATAATGTACCGTTTCCTTTGATTTAGTGCTCTCAAACAACTTTTCCATCGCACAATGGTTAGCTCCTTGCGATATAAAATGTCGAATATCCGCCCAAAACATAGGGATTGCGCAATCCCATCCTTTCTTCAATGCTTTCTTCGTGAGGCTATCAGCCTCCTCATTTCTCTTTATTCCAATGTGGCTGGGTATTCATTGGAATACGTTATTGTGACCCTGCGATGAGGCATATTCTACAGTTTCTGCAATACATTGCACTATTTCACTATTTTTGTAAGGTGATCTCACATTTCTGATTAGCTGAAGAGCAGGTTTGCTATCAGTGCATATCACCCATATTCGGGGCTCAGGACTCTCGTAGTTAAGCCTAACTGCTTCAAAAATAGCCACCGATTCTGCTGTCGTCGATGAAGATTTGTGCTAAAATTTGTACATCTTCTGTTTCTGAATTTCGGGTATAAAGACCGCACAGGCTGACGCTTCTTCAGTGCATGATCCATCCGTCCGTATATATCTTCGTTTTTTCATTATGCATTACATGAAGCTGATGAAGTACCAACTGTGCCGCTACTAGAGGTGCCATGTCTGCTTTCTTCTCTATGCCGTCTATTTCACGGATAACGTTGAGAAGTGGCAGCGTCCAAGGTGGTTTCGAAGGTTTCTATTGTTTAAATTCTGGTACAACTGCTTGAAATGATGATATAGTATCGTGTAGTCTCGTTGCCGTCCTTTGTGTTAGTCCACGAGAAAAAAAATGACTCTCATGATGTGTGAAAACTCTAAGTAACTCCTAGATGTTTCTTTAGTTCGGAGTAAAGCCAAAGGTGGCTCTCGAGCCTCCGCATACACTAAAGCACTGGAAGTTGACCGTGGTAAACCCAAACATACCCTCAAGCTCCTTGCCAACAACAAGTGAAGTCTCCTTTCGGTGGAGGCCGGAAGTCCGTGCAGCAGAGGCAGTGAGTAAGTTACGATGGAGCGTATCCAGGCAACTTGTAGGGCTAATAACGACTCTGTAGTACCACCCCATGTGGCCCCACAGAGATTCCGAAGGATTCGAATGGCCTGATTCACTTTTTGTTCAAGGGACTGGACATGAGGCGACTAGATTAGTCCCCGGTCTAAAATTACTCCCAAGAATTCATGAGTTTTAACCATTTGAATAGGCTGATTTTGCAGAATAATCTGGAAATTTACAGGTCTTTTTAATGTAAACGGAAGTATGGCTGTTTTAGCCAGACTCCGTGCCATACCTCTTTTTTTTAAAAACCGGTCTACATAATCCAATCGTTCTTGTAGAGTTTGTTGTACATCCAAAAACAATGGACCAGACGTCCATATACTTATATCGTCAGCATATACTGAACATCTGATGTAGGGTGGAAGATTATATGGGTGCTGCACCATGACTGCATTAAAGAGAGTAGGGCTTAGTACGTTGCCCTGTGGCACTCCTTGGTTGACGACATGTTCTGACGTTGGGCCCTCCTGCGTAACTACAAAAATTTTCCGGTGACTCAGGAAGTCAGCGATCTAACGCAGTATCTTGCCCTTGAATCCCTGTAACGCCAGGCCTTCCAGAACGTGAGCGTGACTCACTGTGTTGTATGCTCGGTGGACATCAAGGAATACAGCGACAGCGATGTTTCGTTGCGTTCGTTGGTTTTCCACATCTGTGATCAAGTCCAGAATGAAGTCCACTGTTCATGTACCTCTTCTGAAGCCGGCTATGCTTTCTGGTAGTAGTTTTTTCATGTCTTGCTACCATAAAGTTCATTCATTGATCCTTTTTCCATCACTTTTGAAAAACAACTTGTCAAACTTACCGGCCTAAACGGGTCTAACTGCATCGGGCTCTTCACTGGCTTTAGCAACGGTACTACTTTTGATATCTTCCAACTTTCCGGAACTTTTTCTTCTTGCCGACTTTTCTTATAGATGTCCAACAGGTGTATTTTCCTTGCTTGCACAAATTAGCAAGAGTAGCGTATGTAACTCCATCTGTTCCTGGTGAACTTGTTTGTTTTACTGAAGACAGCACATATTGGAGCTCCCCTTGTGTGAATCTGTCATCCAGATCTGATGAACTGATCGCAGAGAACTTTGTTACAAACGCCGAAGCTGATTCTACTGAGGAGATAGTGTACCCACCGTACGGCCTTAGCGAACGCTTTGTAGCAGTGTTTTGAAAACATCGCATTCAAAAGAAACGGGAACTGCAAAATACAATATCTGTTTGCCATATGTAGCATCACTGAGGAGGACTTAAAGTGACATCCTATACAGGATACTTGCATTCCGAAAAAAAAACACTAAAAATTATACAGGATGCATTCAACTTTTCTAGCATCTTTAAACATTGCAAAGCGTCGTAAGTACAGCACTGGGTATAAGGGGTGTGGTATCGAGCCAAAAAGAAGGTGCAGCGGAAAAGTTTTGGCGTCGCTTCCATTTAACTGAACCTAATTTAACTGCCTTGTAGAGTAAAAATTTATGGCACTCTCACTGTTTTTCAAGCGTTGTGATGCTTTGTTTTAGTGTTCACAAAATATGACGTCCGAATTTTCTTTTCGTAGAAGATGTCAAGTGCCCACGTGTAAATGACAGTTCGTGATTGATGTTTTTTGAGAACAGTTCTGCTGAAGACAAGTGTTTTGTCATGTATTTATTGGCCGTTAGGTTTACGGTGCACAACGAAGATTACCAGAGCAACGAAATGCAAAGACTGGTCAGTAAAGTACTAGTGTTTGCTTGTTATTATTTCTGCAATCAAGAAAAACCCGACAACAAACAGTCCATGCGAGATGCGTCGTCTTGCATATCGTCTAATTCAGTCTGCAGTACACAAAAGATATGGTAAGTTCAGAGTGCAGTTGATTGAGTTTACAACTGACATTTGAATAAATGAAGAAGGCAGATATATCAAGCAACAGTAACGAAATCACCTATTACATCACACAATATATTGTTGCTGAGTACGAATAAGTAAAAAAGGAATGCTTCTTCACTGGGACTTCCACCGACTATTTAAGGTTTTGTAATGGAACACTAGGACAGCAATGAAACATGACCATTGAAATGCGTACAAGTTTGAGTTGTTTTGGTTGTGTCCGTGGGCAAAAGAGTCCACTGCTTAGAGAGTAAGCGTTTCAAAGAGGTGAAAATGAATGAATAAAGTATAGGTTTAATATCTCGAGACAGTCTTCCGAGCTCGTGAGTTCTGGGTCACCCTAGCTGGGAGGGTCTCTATTTCAGGAATACTCTAGGCGTGTTCACCTTTCCGGTGATGAGTGGTATTTAAATGCCTGTAGAGGTCTCCATTGGAAATCTTGGCCTCCCACGTTTTGAAGAGGAGGCACAATGTGTGGCGTTATGGGATAGCGATTGTCATCTTCGTGGCGTCGTGAGCCCTCGTGTTCCAGTGCGTATCGCACGTCGTAAGTCGGGCTGTTGTATGCGTGAAGAGTCGGGTAGGTTCAATGTGGCTAGATACCGTGCGTGTACGTCTTACATTCGAGTCTCGGGAATACTGAGATTTCATCTTTAATACTGAGGTTTCATCTTTAGCTTGGTGGGATGTAGCGGGAACACCCTGAAAGCTGGGTGATGCCTATCAGTGCAAGTCAAGGGTATTACATGGTAGATGGTTTATATTTCCTGCAGCGCCACAGATTTGACACGCCGCATAGTATGCCTTCGTCGCACACACACACACTCACACACACACACACTCACACACACACGTAAGTACATACATACATACATACATACATACATACATACGTACGTACGTACATACCTACGTACATACATACATATATACATACATACATACATACGTACGTACGTACATACATACATACATACATACTGTGTCTTCTCTCGGAATGTCAGAATTCGTCAGAACTAGAATATTTGCTTCGGATTGAAACAGAACACATTATATCTATGGTGTCCTTCTGCACAACTTTTTTTATTAGGATAGCACGAAGACTTGTAAGAACATCCCACTCGTACAAAGACGCCATCTTGCATCTTGCAACCCATACGGCTATGCGCAGAAGTCTCAGGTGTTTCCTGATTTAAGAACAGCAAATGCTAGTTTTCCGTTAAAAGTGAAGTTTAACACTTCTTTGCTCTTACCGAGGTAGAAAACCCTAAAGCATCGATTATAACAGCTCTGCCTTTGCTTTTTTTATGCTTATGAGGTTGAAGAGTTTGTGCCTGTGAAACTGCAACACCCACAAATCGTTTGCTCTGCCCATAAATGGAACATTGTCACCACGGGTCATTATTATTCAGCTGTGAAAATCAAACATGCAACTGCTTGCTTAATAAAAACAAATAGGCGTTGATCTTAAGCTGGCATCACTTATACGTCGCTTAAGCGTGCTTGATGAGGGATTATGGCGATAATTGGGAAAGTCGAAACGTTCATTTGCATATAATCATGAACCCGTGCGTTTTCTGCAGGCCTGGCTGTTTTTCATGCCAATGCCAATATTTTGTACTTTCTTCACTCAATTTCTTGTGCCTTAGCGACAACGTAGGTAATGAGAAGCGCCAGACCTAGACAAAGGAAAGAGGAGGGTGGGAGATGATCAATGATACCGCCACTTTATTTCATGCTGGCAGCCATGGGAAACGAGGGCTGAATGATTAGCATGGTCTCTTTTATATTTCCGTTTTTTTTGCCTCAGAGTGGCTAGTAGAGCACCAATCTAATATCAGTGCAGCCATCACGTTTTCAATCCTGATTTCGTTGCTGCCGCTCGCGAGGATACATGCTTCTTTTGCTTTTAGTTGCGGGTAGCTTACCTTGAACTGGGTTTTATTGCTGTATTTATGTTTATTACATTTTTTCTTTATTTTCTCTAAAATACCTTGCTTTTTATTTCTTTTAGTTACGTAGCATTGGTATTTTGTTTAAAGTTGCTTGACGAATGTTAACATCATTATGCATTTTTGTCAAAACGTCCACGTTTTTATATCTTTGCTAACTACTAAAAACACGCTGCAGAAAACTTAAAACTTCGTTTTACAATTCCAAACTTCGTATATACTGAAATTGTGAATGTATTGAGGCGAGTGGAGTGGGAGGCAGGGCTAATGAAGCTGCAAGATTATGGTATAAACAAGACCCATAACGATAATATGTAATATAATCGCACTCAAGAACCATGATATCATTATGAAAGATGCCGTAGAGGAGGGATATGGAAATTTTGAACATCTGGTGTTCTCCAACGTGCACTACACCGCAGAGTACGCGGGCCTCTACCATTTCACCTCCAAAATGCAACCCTTGCGGCCGGCATAGAACTCACGACGTTCCGGTCAGCCAGTGAAGGCTGACTATTCACTATGAAAAACATTGCTACGAAATATTTTATGGGCCCATAATTCACAATTGCACTACCACTGATATTGGTGGTTGTACGCAGCATTACATCTTTAAAAAATGAGAGAGAGTAGCTTGACTACTTTTTATTGTTTGTTTTTACTATTGTCTATTTGTCTTGACCGTATTGACTAGTCTTTTCTGATTAAAATATTAGCCATAGGGATGATTTACGCTGAAGTTTTCGCTAACACAGAAATGTTTAGCATGCGATATAGTCAGTACAACGAGATAATGGAAAGAATGATGTTGGTTTTAGGTGCTTGGATACTTTTTCTGTAGTGTCTAACAACAAAGTGGGGTTTCGAGCGTGTCGGTACCCAATGATGAACTATTTGCAGCAAACATTCTTGAAAACTGACGGAAGAGACTCGGAAGGCACCTGTCCCTGTCTCTTTCGTTAATTGTATAATAAATTTGTCAGAAGAAGTAAGATAATTGGTTTATATAGAGGGCCACACTAAAAAGAGAGACGGCCACGTATTAGATGCGAAATGTAGAGAAATGTCAAATAAAAATAGAAAGGTTTTTAAAAAACTATATCACATGCTTCAGGCAGGAAGAATAATACTGACGAAATTCCAACGAATGGATGAAGAGAAAGATTGTTGTTGGACTTATAGAAGCATCCTGGTGTTTTTTTTTTGCACTTTTCTTTGCTTTCAATGTGAAACTTGATTGTTTTATCGATGAATACTTCAGCGACGTTTTCCAATATTTGTTTTTCTGTTCAAAGTGCTAACTACTGCGTAGGCTATCCTTTCAAAAAACGAATGATTCTCCAAATACTTACACAGCCATGTTATTTAGCCGGCTATTGTAAACACA
Source organism: Rhipicephalus microplus (assembly GCF_043290135.1). NCBI lineage: Eukaryota > Metazoa > Arthropoda > Arachnida > Ixodida > Ixodidae > Rhipicephalus > Rhipicephalus microplus. Next base: position 116,877,279 of record NC_134704.1, read on the forward strand.
ATTCCTTTGGGATAATTTTATTCGATAAATGCTTCTTTTAAGGAGAAAAACAGAAAAAAAGCTTCCTTTATTCGCATATAGAGCCACAAAATGGATCATGCTGCGTTTATAGCTTAAATCTGGAACAAAGAAGGACATGCTTCGAAAGGGATATGACTAACGTTGACCAGTTATAGATACTAATAACCAATTTGCGCACCTCAACTCTTTCGACTGACTGTGCTTTCATAAAAAAAGATGCGATGTTGAAACATAAGCATGTACAATTGACTGTATGCTTTTGAGTACACGTGTAGGCACCTGGTAGTGATATGCTGTATTTTAGAAGAGGTGTGTTCGAAATTTATCGAACGCTTCCTCAGTCACACTGAAAATAAAAATAAACTGAATAAAGTACCGTATTGTGAATCATAATACGCACGCCATAACAAACGAATGGCAGTCTGAAATCCAAGCGGATGGGTTCACTTCTTTTTTCCAACTCCTTTGAAGCGAAGCACATGAGGCCCGATGATGGCTGTCATACTTCAACATTACCCTGTAGGCTTTCCTAGAACTAGTTGAGACGGGGTGGCGTATTTGCTCTATCAAGCTGTCTGCAGCATCTGTTGCCGCTAGGCTGAGTGTCCGGAAGCTAATTGATTGATTGATATGTGGGGTTTAACGTCTCAAAACCACTATATGATTATGAGAGACGCCGTAGTGGAGGGCTCCGGAAATTTAGGCCACCTAGGGTTCTTTAACGTGTACCCAATTTTGAGCACACGGGCCTACAACATTTCCACCTCCATCGGAAATGCAGCCGCCGCAGCCGGGATTCGAACCCGCGCCCTGCGGGTCAGCATCCGAGTACCTTAGCCACTAGACCACCGCGGCGGGGTGTCCGGAAGCTAAAGCGAAGATTGGGCAGCCGTCAGGTGTCCTTTATTCACTCCTCGTTCCCAGTGCTGAAATATAACTGAGGAACGGGTAAACAAACGAATATACTACCCATGCCTCGGTGCTCTCTGAGGCATGTAAAAATTCAAGCGGACGGAGAAATTCTTACATTGGCGCGTCGAAGGAATAAATCGTCACTACATTTGCGGGTTCACTTCCAGGGAAGTCTATTTTCAAAATTTTTGGGGAGATCCCGTTTATTCTTACACTAGATGGTAGTGTTGGCATAAATTTAGATGGCGAAAAAATGCGTAACCGTATGAGGGGCATTCTATAACTTCTTGGCCAATGTGGGCAGCCCAGTAGGGACAAAACATATTTCGAAAAGTCTGGTCATGCGATGTGTACATAGGGTAAAGTGTACAGTGAGGAAAACAAGCGTGAAGTAGGCATAAAAATGCCTACTTAAATAAAGCACATAAATAAAGCCTACGAAAACCACAGTCCTGAAAAGCTTGCGAACTAATCCATGATTGACCTTTTATTTAAGCTTCTGGCATGAATAAACAGGAAGAAAACCTTGTAGCGTGAAACAAAAAAGGTAATGTTTGAATACGCCATATTCTCTAAACGTCTGCAGGGATTAAAATGTCATTGAAAGAACATGTTCTTGTGCATTATTTATTGGAAATATTTCCACAATTCAGGTCTTTTGAGACGTGAAACAAACAGCCATAACGTGTTGTTCTTAGTCAACTATAACAATTTGACTTGGAGCTCCATATTTCGGTAGTTAAATGCACATTTTTTAGTAAGGGATTTGACGTTGGAGTTGTTAAGGCGTAAATTTTTCTCACTTTTGCATCGCGTTATTTTTTTACTTTGAGGTGTGAACAACAGTGTCTTGCTATGGATATTTTGCTAAATTTGCTCCGATGGGGTACAACATTCTGGTATGTTTATTCATGTGTCGTATGTTCTATAGGCTTCCATATCCTCATTTAGTGCCAACAATTGGAGGGATATGTTGTTATTTTTTTCTAAAGTACGGTTGGGGCATTTTGGCCGTAACCCTCTGAACCTTCTTGATTGAATTTCTGTCCGAGTGCGTGCATTGCTAGTAGCTAATAATGTAGTCTGCCACGTTTCTCACTTGTATGTAGTATGATAGTTGAAAAATTTGTAAACAGGGTTTGTGTGCTCGTGTAGACGTTTCGGCGAGTTGCCATTTTTCCTCAAGGCTCGAGGAACATTGAGGAACACAAGCCCACTTGTCGAAACAACGGAACCAACACACAGCTTCTTGTTTACGGATTTGCTTTATCTACTACATCAGGACATTCACGGGAATTCAGCGTGGCCTGCCTCGCGCTTTGTACAACGCAGTGAAATGCACGATGGCCGTTGAGCTAATACAATTACAGCTTTTCCAAGGTCGTTAGGTGAATTACCACAATATCGATACATACCCATACGGCATAATTTACTTCAATTCTAACGTATATACAACAAAACCAGAACCTTCATGATGCGCTCGTGGCTGTTTTTCTAGCTCCGCTTATGCCATATTTGGTGTTACGTGACGTCAATGGGTGACAAAATATATGACTGGTGCAAACATGATAATCATGACACGCGTGTAATGTAGGAAAATGACATCATACCATGCTCCTAGCGTTCTCGCAGCCGTTTCGCTTGTTCAACTTATACTAAACTTGCTATCACGTTACGTGAATAGGTGACGAAAGTAACTGACACATCCAAACATGATATTCGTGACACGGAAGTCATGTACGCCATCATTTACCTTCACCTCGTAACGTTTTGCTGATTTAATGGACATATGAACATTTCTCATTCGTGCTTCGCATATCATCGATTCACACTGCACGTGGGGTCTGCCGATTTCTTTCATTGCAATAACTTTTCTGCTTTCATTAAAATGAATAGGGCCCGGGATAATGCATAACGCAAGTAAAACACCCCAAAATTGTCTCCTTTTTCTTTTGAGTTTTCTATTGCACTGTCATTATATAAGTTGCGATGACCTACTTCATTAGGCTGCTCACGCAGTCGAGTTTTTATTCCAAGCAAAGTATGTGCATCATTTGCTCTTAAACAAACTATTTGTAGCTTCATTGCTTCTCTTTTCTGGCCAAAAGAACTTCACTGTTGTTCGGTTCATATCCACTTCGGTGGTCTTGTGTTTATGGTGTTCGAGTACTGGCGCGAAGGTCGCGATATGAAACGCCAGCCATGGCGACCACGTTTACATGAGAGCGGAGTGGTATAGGTCTTTGTACTTCAATATATATGCATGGTAAAACATTCAAGATGGACAAAATTCATGAATTTTCTTCACTACGGCGTTCCTGATAATGACGATGTGATCTTTGAATGTAAAGCTCCAACAATTATTATGGTTGTTTTGTGCACAGATGTCGTGTACGGCCATGCCGGTACATCTGAAGAAGAGAAACTCCTGTGGCAAATGCTCGACCGAGTCAACCTGGACGCCAGCGACGATGGAGAGAAGCCGATTTCAATGACTGGTAACACAGGCGCACACGATTTGGCCGACCCTTCTAGCAGAGCACCACACCTCAGCCTGGCCATTGAGAGACTCGATCCGGAAGACACTTTTCAATTGGCAAAGAAAGGTGAAAGCCTTTAGCATCACTAAATTCACCGCAATAATAGGCTATATAGCCTGCCACTACTTTTAACATACATTGGTGTTTAAATTTTCAAAAAGGCGTGTCGAATGAACCAAGAGTGATGAAGGAAGTGAAAGCATGGTCACATATACGTTGTCTACGTGTAGATACATTTCACTAAGACGGAATAAATATTAGCTTTGTAAGCAGAGTTCCTTTCTGCACGTCGATATCTGCTCGCCACGTGATGTATCGATTGTGCGCGTCCATTTATGCACTGCTTACTGCATTGTTATGGTATGTCTTAGGCAAGGAGCATCGTAAAGCTTATCATTTGAATATACAATTCATTGTGTTGCTATTGCTGGCATACCTGCTGCTTTTAGTTAAAGTTATTACAAGAGAAAAGTATAGGTTTTTCTATAATAAATCTACGAAGTGAAAGAAAATGATACCACAATTGCCCTAAAATTTCGCATAGATAAGCCCTTTTGTGAGCTTCTCGGCTGTGCTTGAAATGTCATTAAAAACCTTTAGTTTTTAGAACTGTAGTTACGGTTCTACTGCGTAAAAGGAAGGCCTGATGCAAATATTACTTCATTTGTTCTTCTAAAATTATTTAGAAAGAAATACTTTGAGTTTAATATCTCCGCCTACTCGCATAGAACACTCGGAACTCCGTGGCACACAATAAATATTTTTTTTATTTTATTCAGCTGGCGTCATTAGCAGTGTTGCGGGCAAATATTCTTTCATTGCAATGATGAGCAAAGTTAGCCTGACTAAGCCAGAAAAAAAAGCGAAAAATTCAAGTGCACTTGGCAGCCGTGGGACATAAGGCGATGCGTTATCATTGAAAGTAAAAATAATTAAAAATTTATTTTTACTTCATCGCTATATACGTCCATGGAATGACGTAATATTTTGAGGGGTGTTGGTTCAAGTTGCATATTATAGGAATTTCCATTTTAAAAACGTAAAATTATATTTAGAGGGCATGGTTGAAGGGCTCTTTAACCATCGTGAGTTCAAGGGCGAAACAGTAGTGCCTTTCTCGCCTTTACTTTCCTTCCTACAACCACTACCTCTTCTCGCCACGTCTTTCTTATGAAACAGGAGGAATGTGTCAGCGCTAATGTTTAAGGAGTTCTGATTTCACATACTTCACCCACACGCTGCTACCTGTGCTTGGGCAGTCGCAAACGCAGAACACAAAGTGATATCAGTTCATCGCACCCTATGGTCATGCAATACAAGCAAGAATTAGCATGTGACTTCTTTGTAAAGCATTGGGTTTGCAGGGTTTAACGTCCCAAAACCACCATATGATTATGAGGGATGCCGTAGTGGAGGGCTCCGGAAATTTCGAGCACCTCGGGTTCTTTCATCATCATCATCATAAGCCTGACTACGTCCACTGCAGGACAAAGGCCTCTCCCATGTTCCGCCAGTTAACCCGGTCCTGTGCTTGCTGCTGCCAATTTATACCCGCAAACTTCCTTCTTGATCTCATCTGCCCACCTAACCTTCTGTCTCCCCCTAACCCGCTTCCCTTTTCTGGGAATCCAGTTAGTTACCCTTAATGACCAGCGGTTATCCTATCTATGCGCTACATGCCCGGCCCATGTCCATATTCCTCTTCTTTATTTCCACTATGATATCCTTAACCCCTGTTTGTCCCCTGATAAACTCTGCTCTCTTCTTGTCTCTGAAGGTTACACCTACCATATTTTTTTCCATTGCTAGCTGCGTCATCCTCAATTTAAGCTGAACCCTTTTTGTAAGTCTCCAGGTGTCTGCTCCGTAGCTAAGTACCGGTAAGATACAGCTGTTATATACCTTAATCTTGAGGTATAGTGGCAATCTACCTGTCATAATTTGAGAGTGCTTGCCGAATGTGCTCCACCCCATTCCTATTCTTCTAGTTACTTCAATCTCATCGTTCGGCTCTGCGGTTATTACCTGCCCTAAGTAAACATAGTCTTTTACAACATGAAGTGCACTATTACCTCTCTCGAAGCGCTGCTCTTATCCGAGAATGTTGTACATTACTTTCGTTTTCTGTACATTAATTATAAGACCCACTTTTCTGCTCTCCTTGTCTAACTCCGTAATCATGAGTTGCAATCCGTCCCCTGAGTTACTCAGCAATGCAATGTCATCGGCGAAGCGCAGGTTACTAAGGTACTCTCCAATAAATCTTATCCCAAACACTTCCCAATCTAGGCTTCAGAAAACCTCCTGTAAGCACGCGGTAAATAGCATTGGGGAAATTGTGTCCCCCTGCCTTACACCCTTCTTGATTGGTATTCTGTTGCTTTCTTTATGAAGCACTATGGTAGCAGTTGATCCCCTGTAGATTTCTTCCAGAATGTTTATATATACTTCATCTACGCCCTGATTCCGCAGTGTTTGCATGACGGCTGATATTTCTACTGAATCAAACGCCTTCTCGTAATCTATGAAGGCTATGTATAGTGGTTGGTTATACTCTGAGCATTTCTCTATTACCTGATTGATAGTATGAATGTGGTCAATTGTTGAGTAGCCAGTTCGAAATCCTGCTTGTTCCTTTGGTTGATTGAATTCTAATGTTTTCTTTACTCTGTTAGCAATTACCTTTGTAAATAGCTTGTATACTACAGAGAGCAAGCTGATCGGCCTGTAATTCTTCAAGTCCTTGTCATCTCCTTTCTTATGTATTAAGATGATGTTAGCGTTCTTCCAAGACTCTGGTACTCTTCCCGTCAGGAGACACCTCGTAAACAGGGTGGCTAGTTTTTCTAACACAATCTGTCCTCCATCTTTCAGCAGATCTGATGTTACCTGATCCTCACCAGCAGCTTTGCCCCTTTGCATGCTCTCTAAAGCTTTTCTGACTTCTTCTATCATTACTGGTGGAATGTAATCTGGGTTACTGCTAGTTCTTATAGTATTAAGGTCGTGGTTGTCTCGGCTACTGTACAGATCTTTGTAAAACTCCTCCGCTATTTTAACTATACTATCCATATTGGTAGTTATTTTGCCTTCTTTGTCCCTTAGTGCATACATCCGACTTTTGCCTATCCCAAGTTTCCTCTTCAATGCTTTGACACTTCCTCCGTTTTTCAGAGCGTGTTCAATTCTCTTCATATTATACCTTCTTACATCGCATACCTTACGTCTATTAATCAACTTCGAAAGCTCTGCCAGTTCTATTTTGTCTGTTGTACTTGACACTTTCATAATTTGACGCTTCTTAATTAGGTTCTTCGTTTCCTGGGAAAGCTTGCCAATGTCCTGTCTAACTACCCTGCCTCCAACTTCCACTGCACACTCCGTAATGATACTCGTCAGATTATCATTCATTGTATCTACGCTAAGGTTGGTTTCCTCACTAAGAGCCGAGTACCTGTTCTGCAGCGACACTCTGAATTCCTGTACTTCATATATAGTCTCTGCGAACTTCGGCGGGTTTGACCGTATCTATCTATCTATCTATCTATCTATCTATCTATCTATCTATCTATCTATCTATCTATCTATCTATCTATCTAAAGCCGACGACTTTAAGCATTTCTGGCCGTTTGGATAATGAGATCTTAACGAAAATTGGTATAACATACCAAGACGATACAAAGTGCATAAGTGACTAGTCATGACATGGAAGTCAGGACATGTTTCTCAGGAATGTCATGATTCACATGTCATGGTCTTGCTGCTCCTGCGGTGCTTTCATTCGCAAGTCATATTGCAAAGCTGGTATAGCATGACGTGACTGCATTGCGAACACAAATGGCAGGCCTTCAAACTGAAGTCATAATATGCGGGTCATGTAAGAACAAGACTACATGCCACGCTGATGATGGGCTCGTAGTCCTTTCGCTGGCTTCACATACACCAAATTTAGTATTGCGGGAAGTGAATGAATGGCGAAGGTATAAAACTGGTGCAAGCATGATAATCATGACTTGTGTGTCAATAAAGTACATGACCAGATATCAAGCTCATGATGCATAAGTGGCCGTTTTCCTAGCTTCACATTCAATAACTTTGGTATTACGTGACGTGAATGGCTGAAGAAGAAATATGACTGGTGCAAAAAGGATATACATGACATGCATGCCATGTAAGAACATGACTACAGGCCATGCTCATGATGCGCTCGCGGTAGTTTCGCTCTCTTAACATGCACTAAATTTGATATTACGTCCCGTAAATGGATGATAAAGTATCACTGGCGCAAACATCATAATCCTGACATGCGTGTAATGCAAGAACATGACTACATGCCACGCTCATGATGCGCTGGTGGTCCCTTCCCCGGCTCCACATACGCCAAATTTGGTATTGCAGGAAGTGAATGGATGTGGAAGGTATAAAAATGGCGCAAAGATGCAAATCATGGCACGCGTGTCAATAAAAAGCATTACTACATACCACGCTCCTGATGCGCTCGCGGCCATTAGGCTACCTTCACAGGTAGTAAATTTAGTATTACGTGACCTGAATAAACGATGAAAATAAATGACATGCCCAAACAAGATAACCATGACATGCGTACCATGTTTGGCTACATGATACACTCCTAGCACGCTCGCGGTCATTTCACTAGCTTCACATATGCCAAACTTGGCATTACGTGACATGAAATGGATGACAAAAAAATGCCAGGGGCAAAGATGATAATCATGGCATGAAAGTCATGAATGGCATAACTTACGTTCGCCTCGTTACACTGTGCTGATTTTAAAGTGACATATCAACCTTTCCCATTTGTCCTTCGCATATCATCGATTCCCACTGTACATGGGATCTGCCATATTTTTTTACAAGATATTGTGCCTATTTTCTGGCCTTGTTTCCATGACGGAAATACGTCACCGGGGTATTGGTGGACACTGGACAACAGTCTTTTTTGTGTACAAAAGTGTGGATTGCTGCAACTTGTGAAAGTCAGATTTAACAGACGCGTTTTTGTCGTGGTACCTGTCATAACTGCGCCACTATCACTATAAAAGCAATCACTCTTTCTCTTGCGTCGCGATTTCTACGGTGTACACAGCTGGTCCCAGTGCCGGCGCGTGCGCCTGACGAGGGTAAACTGAATAGAATATAAACAGGGGCAACGTCTATGGGAAGTAAATTGCACTTTAATGACCAATGCTCACATCGGCGCCAGCAAATGCGGTACGTGTAAGGTAGGCCCAGTAATATTGACCTGATCCACGAAAGGGCATCGGCACTTCGATTTCTCTCCGGTTCATTCTCGTAAGTTTTGCAAAAAAAGAGGCCGTGTAATCGTAACGTTGGTTTTGCTGCCACTGCCAGTCTTTCGCAGTTACCTTCTCAAGATTTGCGACAAAGTTTACTGCGGCATCATAAAGCAGCTTTATTATGGCCACGCCATTCGTGACGGTGCTGATATATTTTGTTTAGATGGCTATTGTTACTACAACTGCGCTACTGCGAAGTCCACCAGAGCAAACGGCGGCATGAAAGAACAAGTGCAACAAGTTCCTTTGCTCTTGTTTTTTCTTACCGTCTATCGTGCTGACGAAATTTCCAAATCTTGCAGGAACTTGTCGAGGCAAAAATATTTTTAAGCAAATACAAGTTGCACACCTTGCAGTCACTTGCGCTCCTTATTAAAGTACATATACACTTTGAAAGAATATTTTTTGGCTTCTGGTTCAATTACATAAAAGACTGTCACAATGTGGTCAAAATTTCAGTGGGCAAAAACAGTTTTTTTTCCGAAAATACATTTCCCTCATAGTTCGCCACTTGAATGAGTGATTCCAGAAATACACACACAGATACATACATTGTGGTGATTTGTTCTTTCTTGCGTTTGAATGAATCACGAACATTGTCATGTTCAAACTTTTGACACTGCAATACACAGCAAAATAGAAGGTAAGTGTTACAGGTGGAGCAGCTTCTAAAGAAGACCATACAAATGGCGGCTCATGAGCTGGTGATGTAGCTTAGCATCATATGTTTGAGGAGCGAACCCTTCCGGTTCAACAAGAAATACAATGGATGTGACACTGTATCTGGTAAATATTTAACGTGGTTTTGTTGGCACTAGCACGAAAGTTGATGTAGAATAGTTTTGGTGGGCCCCCTAATGGCGAACAACTCACAATGAGACAATTTCTTCAAGACTGCGCTTTAGGTGAATGCAAGCTAAGCTTGCCTTCTCCTTTGTAGCTTAATCCCATTGAGCCGTCTAATTCCAGCTCTGTGTGGTTAGGGGAACAATTTCGTAAGACTACTCTCGTCAACGTCTCTATAGTCCAGTGTACGACATGTTAACCTGAGTTTAGGAATGTCTCATACAACAGTTGCATGCTGCCAATTATGTTTATTTAGTTGTCTCGGGGCAGTGTGCAGATTCCTAGGGAAAGGTGATGTAGCAGTGCTGGAACCACGGAAGACACAAGCGGCGTCACTGGTCGGCAGTGCTTGTGCTGGACAGCATGTGCCACACGTCTTCTTGTCTCAGGAGTTTCAGCCCAAAGCTCAACATTGGAAGAGTTTCAAGATTGTCAACGAAAAGCCAGAGGGTGAGTGCAGAGTCGCATAGTTTTTAGGGGCGAAGCGCCTTATAGCGGCACTCGTTCGTCCCTCGTAGCCGTTGTAGTGTGTAACAAGCCTAACATTTTGACCTGCAAGATGGTGCTGCTGAGAGATTTCTTCTGTGCGTTGTTGAACAATAAAAGATAGTGCTCAATGTACATGCCAATGGCTACTAAGGGGGAATGAGAGACAGGAGCATTCGGCTTTTAGTTAACGCGCACGCTGCGATCCCCATTAGCAGCGATTGGCATGTACATTGAGCACTATCTGACAAGAAAGGGTTGCTACGTTATACTCGCTGGTTGTAACCTCCTTTGTTTAGAAATGTTTAGCGAGCGTTGAGCCGCAGTGCCATGAATACAATGAACTAGTATATACCATGAACTCGAGGTGCTTAAAGGTGAAAAGTAGACCCGAAGCGCAAGCCGTAAGAAAGTGCGCGTGTGCCACCTCTCGTTTAGTCCTTGGAATGTCCGCTGGATGGCGGTGCTTCTATATGGGGAATATATGATGAAAAGATGTGAGATGGTGGTACTTGGAGTGTTGAATAGATGGACGAATGGACACACAGACAGATGCATGGACGGACGCACGAACACACGCACGCATAGACGGGCGGATGGATTCATAGACGGTCACGTAGACGGACGCATGGACGGACGGAAGCAAGAACGAATGAACGGACGAATGCTTCGCCCCACTCTCGATCATCCACTCCGTGGATATGCTGTCATGTTTTCGTTTTCTTTTTCTTGGCGAATACTCATTGGCAGCCTGCCCACGTGCTCCCATGAAATCTCAGTTTTTCGCAACACTTCCACATCACCGTGAGCAAATATGCTGCCATATATGCATGCCGGTTCAATGCCCACAATAAAGGGCGCCATTCTTTTAAATGAAAGAAGCTAATGTATGCTTGAAATCTGGGTACTCGATTTTCTTGGTTATATATAGTTCACCGGTCTTTCATCGGGAAAACGAAGTTCATTATTTCACTATATTTCACTTGTTGAGGTTTAACGTCCCAAAACGATCATATGAGAGACGCCGTATAGTGGAGAACTCCATAAATTTAGACCAACAGGGGTTCCTAACGTGTGCTTAAAACCAAACACATGGGCCTAAAGCCTTTTGCCTCGACAGAAAATGTGGATGCGGCAGCTGGGATTCGACCCCGTGAAGATCGGCAGCCGATTCCCTTAGCCCATGGATCACCATAGCGGGTCGATATACTGGCTAGAATACACGCCAGCAAGCAATAAAGCCAGTCAAATTATGGCCGTTTTAAGTAAGTTTGTTGTCCAGAGGAAGCAGACCTAATCTAAATGGCCTTCGAAATAGACGTGACGGCACTTGATCGGGATTTTAAGTCAAATAACAAAGAAATATAGGTTAAAGATATCATATATAAAATTAAAATCCATAAGAAGAAATGAACATGAGGTGGGCGCGTAGCACGTAGACAGGATAACCTCTGGTAACTTGTTCAACTCCACGGTCACCTAGTGCAGACTTCCCAGTGCAGGCCATCCACCCGTTACAAGCGCCATGAGCGTTCATTTGCTCTGCTTTTTATACGTGTGATTTCTTTTGAGCAGCCGCAGTGAATTGAAACTTGAAAGGTGCGTAAGCCGTCACACGCAATGGCTCATTGTCGGAATAAGCATACAACGAACGGAATGTGTGTGCGCGATAACGTAACCACGAGTACATTATATTCTAGGCACTGTAGTGCACGTCATCTAGTTGATATTCTTCACCAAGTCCTAACGCGGGGTAAAACAACAATTTGTGACGACTAGCGTACACTGTTCATCATTCTCTTATGAAAGGTGATTTTATGATACAAATAATTGTTTCATACAAATGACTTTGTGGCGGAACAAAAACTTCCAGGATAGTTCACCTCTGTATCAATTGCAAGCGTTGGGAAACTTAAGCTCATCGTCATGCAACTCGGTATTACCGAGCACAAGTCAACACAGGATGAACACAAGCAACTTAAGTATGAAGACTGAGTGAAATAAAAAGAAAAATTGGCGTAGAGGCCGTGTGACCGAAGGACGGCGCAACAAAGCCGGCATTTCACTTGAGTACTTCTGCAAACAGCTTCGCTTCAGTTGTGGTTCCTTGAAAAGAATCATTTCGCACAAATTGTCTTTGAGAAAGCGCGCATGCGTGTCAAATAAGTGGCCGTATGAAGCATTAGGTACTGCCATTACAATAGCCTTCACACGCGCATCAGGCCCCGCCCATTGTTGCTATATGCGCGTGATGTCCTTTTCTTTCTTTTTGCTTTTTTTAATCTTCCTTATCTGCAACACACAGTGCAGAACAATACCCGCAAGCACCCGAGTTACAATACGGACGAGGACACTGAAAACAGGAGCATTACTTTCCGTTCGGGTTCCGAGCACTTCTAACCACACAGCGTGCGCATCATCTTGCCTTGTATAGTCGCGGGGACAGGTCCGCTCGAGGCCTGAGAAGGATCACGAAAGGAACGTGCCTCTGTTGCCATCACCAAGCACAGTTCACGTGCTGCAGCGTGGTGAACACAGTCGGCTGCCAACACAACACACGCACATGACACCGCTTAAGGATGGTGAATATAGTCTAGCTGCCAACACAACACACACACACACATGACACGGCTGAGCTATTCAGAAACGCTGGTGACAAGACAGCGGAACGAAATAACTACGCCAAGCAAGCTACGAAGTATCCGTGAGCGCATCGTCACTGGCGTTATGTAGCACTGCAGTTCCGCCGCGCCGGCGCCAGCCCATGCCTGGCCAGGCCCACACTGCGGCTCTCTCCTCTTTATCATTTTCTTTTTCGCCGTTACGTTTACTGCGCCCACCGCGCACACATTATAAAGCTTTCATTACAGGCGACGTAGCTCTTCAGACGCCTGTAGGCAGGACTACCACTTAGGGCCGGAATTCGAGAAGTTACATGGATATTGTTTTATGGCAAGGTCCACCACGGCTCCGAAGGCATATTTCCGTCACAGGTAAAACGCGGTAAAATATAAACGAGTACTGACATACGGGAAAAAAAATGGCAGCACATCCACGGAGTGAATGATGGAGAGTGGGGCGAAGCATTCGTCCGTCCATTCGTTCTTGCTTCCGTCCGTCCATGCGTCCGCCTGTGTGACCGTGCATGCGTCCATCCGCCCATCCATCCGTGCGTCTGTTTGTGCGTCTGTCCCTGCGTTCGTCCATGCATCCGCCCCTGCGTCCGTTCATGCGTCCATCCATGCATCTGTCTTGGTGTCCGTTCGTCCATCTATTCAACACTCCAAGTACCACCATATCGCATCGCTTCATCATATATTTCTCATATAGATGCTCCGCCATCCAGTGGACATTGCAAGGACTAAACAAGAGGTGGCACACGCAAACTTTCTTACGGTTTGCGCTGCGCTTCGGGTCTACTTCCCACCTTTAACCACCTCGAGTTCATAGTAGATACTAGTTCACTCTATTCATGACACTGTGGCCCAACGCTCGCTAAACCTTTCTAAAACGAAAGAGGTTACGCCCAGCGAGTATAACGTAGCAACCCTTTCTTGTCAGATAGTGCTCAATGTACATGCCAATGGCTGCTAATTGGGAATGAGAGACAGAAGAATTCGGCTTTTAGTTAACGCGCACGCTGCAAATTTTTATTGTTCAACAACGCACAGGAGAAATCTCTCACCAGCGCTACCTTGCAGGTCAAAAGGTAAGACTGGTTTCGCACTACGACTACGACTACAAAGGACGAACGGCTGCCGCTATAAAGAGCTTCGCCCCCAAAAATTCCCAAGCATTTCCCCGAGGGTGAACATGGTTAAGTGCGAATGCATGGGGTGATGCTATGAGGAGTATTTATTAATTCGCACTATTATATTTCTTAATCACACTATGGTGCCTTTATGGTGTAATGGTTCCTGGGAATCGCAATTTGATAACACGGGGGAGTTTACGTTAACTCACTGGTGAATGCCAACGGATTTTAACTTTACTCCCCCTCATAGCATCACCCCGTGCATTCGCACTTAACCATGTTCACACTCGGGGAAATGCTTGGGAGTTTTATTACTGGTGATGATGATGAAACTGTAATTAACGAATTTAAGTTTTGTTTGTCATGAATCATTCGTACACAGATACATTATATACGAAGTATTATTTATTTACACTTCGCGACGCGTCCGGACGAGCAAAGTCCAGGGCTCGCACCCTCTGCCGCGCGGCACGTTCACTGGCTGGAACGGCTTCGGTAACGTCCACTCGGAGTTGACGATTGCGAGCGGCGTCTTGACGCCGGCCTTCATCGCCCTTCTCCGCCTGACGCTTGCGTTGTCGTTCCGCTTCTTGGGCCGCGTTCGCGGCTCGATGCTGCGCCTCATATCGGCCTCGCGAGCGCGCAGTTCACCATCCGCTGCACGCTTCGCCCGCTTGTCCTCGGCCTCGCGACCGTGAAATTCAGCATCCGCTGCACGCTTCGCCCGCTTGCACTCCGCCTCGCGAGCACGCAGTTCGGCATCCGCTGCACGCTTCGCCCGCTTACGTTCGGTCTCACGAGCCCTTCGCAGCGCCGCCTTGTCTTCCAACGTCGGCGAAACCACCGCGGTACCGTCACCTCCAACGACGGGTGCAGTGCTGGCATTCGGTTGTACTGCATTCGTTGTTGATGGTAGCGTTGCCTCTGGGACATTCATCGCACGACCCGCTCTCGACGGGAGACTGAGAGAGAAGGAGGGCGCGCGAGAGAGAGGGGTGCGCGCGCAGCTGCAGCGAGCGAGGAGAGCGGAGGAGCGAGCGAAGAGGGAGGGGGTACAAGGCGCGTTACTGACACCGATATCAGCGTCGCGTCCATGGCTTATTCGGCAGAGCGTCGCGCTGCGGCCCGCCAAGTCCTCTTTCTTTTAAAGATAGAGAGAAGACTGCGGACGCCGCCGACGGCGGTGGATTGTTTGGGGTCGCTTATAAAGTGTATTCACACTTTAAAAACGTTCCACTAATGACACAGTGGGGCTTGAACCTGGGTCCGCTGGGTGCCAGCCCAGCATTCTACCACCGAGCTACACCGGTGCCTGCGACTGCGATATCATGCCTTGCCTTAGGCAGGCATGATGTAGGGAAAGCAATCACGTTATTACGACTTATAAAGCGTTTTACAAAAGTGAAAAAGCAACCAGTCATCACAAAATGCAAATAGCGTAACGAGTGGGCCGTTCAATGCTCTAAACCACCACAAAAGCTCGTTTTTGTTCCGCTATTGACTGTGGCGAAAACCCACTTCCCCCCTAATTCCTCATGGTCATCAGCCCCTGGATGGACAATTGGCACGAAATTCTTTGCAAGTGTTTAGCGGATGCTACGCTTCTCAGAAGAAGGACGAAAAATAGCATAGCGAATGCCGGCCTACTACACAAAAGTTTATTATTATTGCCCTACTGGGTACCAAGCAAGTGTGCTTGCAGTAGTTACCCAATGAATATTTTGAAAAAGGCTCTGAAAGGCCCCTCTTCTAACTCTTGCTGTTACTATGTTGCGCCTACGGCGCACGCCTGTGTTTATTTTTTTTAATGCGAAGAATTTCTTAGCGAGCTTAAGCGACTTTGAGCGTATCTGTCTATCAATCTATCTAGCCGCTTACGACGTTTAGCTCTCCTGGCCGTTTAAATCATGGTATCGACATCAAACTTGGTATGCCATAACCAGATTGTTGTAAGAGCATAATTGATTAGTCATAACATAAAAATCATCACATGTTTGTCATGAATGTCGTGATTTACTTTTCATTGTCTTGCTGCTCTTGCGGTGCTTTTGTTCACACGGTATCTTGCAAAACTGGCACGGTATGACATGACTGCATAACAAACATAAGTGACAGACTCTAACCTCGAAATCATCCCATACATGTCATAATTTTTATGCTATGACTTTTCATGACTACACGCACGCTCAAGGTATGCTCACGGCCGTTTCGCTAGCATCGCATCTACCAACTTTGGTATTACGGGACGTGATGAATGACGAAGGTATGTGACTGGTGCAAACATGATAATCATCAGTGCAGGTGTGTGTCATGTAACAACATGACTGCATCCACACTCACAATGCGCTCACGGCCGTTTCGCTACCTTCACATGTACCAAATTTTGTATTACATGATGCCAACGGACGACATGGGTAAAAGACAAGTCCAAACATGATAATCCTGACATGCGTGCCATGTAACAACATCACTACATGCCACACTCATGATGCACTTCAGCTGTTTCACTAGTTTCACATATGCCAAATTTGGTATTACGTCATGTGAATGGGTGACGAAGGTATGTGGCTGGTGCAGACATATTAATCAGGAGATGCGTGTCATGTAACAACATGACTACATGCCACGCCCACGGTGCCAATACAGTTTGAGGCCATCCCGCACGCGTGCTTGCCGGCGTTCGTTTTTTCGCGTCATGCTGGCGATGCCATGCCAGGCACCGATCTACCTGCCGTTTACTTGCAGGCGTGCACCACGTTGCGTTGCTTTGACGCATGTCTGAGCAGGCCCGGCGTACCTCCATCACGAAGAGAGGCAGACGTAGTGCTGTCTGGTGAAAGCTGGGTAACGTCATGGCCGTGAAATGCAGCATGTTGCATACCACGCCGGTTGCCGCCGGGCCGTGCGGACGGACGCTGGTCGCACCAGTCGCGCCTAATAGCAATTTTGCTAGCGCAGCGTCACTAAGCCCAGCATGCGCCCTCGTCAACGTTACGTCGGAGTATCTTGGACCCTTCATGTTGCACTCGCGGCCGTTTCGCTAGCTCCGCATATACCCAATTTCGTGTTACCAGACGTCAATGGATGACGAAGGTAAATAACTTGTGCTAGCACGATAATCATGACACGCGTGCCATATAAGAACATGACAACATACCACGCTTATGATGTGCTCACGGCCGTTTCACTAGCTCCAAATATATGAAATTTGATATCACGTGACGTAAATAGAAGACGAAGGTAAATGGCACGTCTAAACATGATAATCATTATATGCGTGTCATGTAAAGCATGATTACATGCTACGCACATAGCGTGCTCGTGGCCGTTTTACTAGCTCCACATACACCAAATTTGGTGTTTAGTGACGTGAACGGACGAAAAGTAAATGACAGGTCGAAACATGATAATCATGACATTCGTGTCATGTAAAACATGACTAAATTCTACGACCATAGGGCACTCGCGGCTGTTTCGCTAGCTATCCATATGCCAAATTTATATATAAAATGATGTGAATACATGACAAAGGCAGGTGACGCGTGCAAACATAATATTTATGACTTGGAAGTCATTTACAACGTAATTTATCTCCGCCTCGTAACGTTGTGCTGATTTTAAAGTGGCATATCAACCTTTCTCATTTGTGCTTCGAATATCATCGGCTCCCACTGTACGTGGGTTGTGCCGTTCTTTTTTTTTTCACTGCGCTCCATCTAGGCAGTATTTTATTGAGTAAGTGGGTGCACACCGCTTCTATGCAGTTTGTTATCCAGTAGGTGGCTGAGAGAGTGCACAGACTTATCAGCTTTTCTGAAAAGTTCTGCACACACAAACATGTGCACGCACCCATGCACGCACGCACTATGTAGTCCAAGTTGTCATTTTCTTCTTTCATCACTTTGCACCTTGATAACTCAAGAATTTTTAGGTTCCCTTTCAGCGATGCACACATTCTCTAGTTAGTGAGTGTTTATGCCTGCAGCAATAATGAAAAATGTCTCTATCTACGCGAAGGAAATGATGATGAGGGAAGCTTATCTTCTAAACCACCCACATTCGCTCATATATAATATGAAGACTCAACTTGTTGTTATAGAGATGTTTCTACATACATCTTACACGTGGTGATTATTATTTAGATATGAATAAAAATACATACACTTACAAACACGCAAAATGTAATCATTCACGCATCGATGAAGTTATAAAGAAGGATTACGCTACTGATTCCAAAAATGCGAGATAGCGTATTTCTTTGAACATCAGAATTGGATAGTTGGTAAAGTGCGTGGTGAGAGTATCTTGTATGTAAAGTGGTAGTTCATGTTGGAGAAGGCCATTTCGATACAGGTCCCCCTGATGATGGTAGGACGCTTGTAGTCATACGAGCTGCACCAGAGACCAAAACCGGACATCATGCGCGAAACTATCCTGCAACCGTTAACCGCCACGATGTCCACGTTGAAGTCTCCGATGAACACAAATGGACTATGTTTGAATTCCCGTTTATCTTCGGCTACTGGAGCTGTCGCCGCTCCCACCGCATGCGGAACGATAATGGTGCCTACTGCTGCCGACGCTGGCGTCTATCTTTGCTCTGGTGAGCTTTTACCGTGTAACATTGGCGGCGGGCGCGCATTGCAGCCGCATTGCGAGCTTTCCGCGCCACTGTACGTACTTAATAAGTAGCTACGTAGAGATAAGAACTCAATGGGCTACCGTTTATTTGAAAAAAAAAAGCATGCCAAAAACGCTCAAGTCAAGAAATAGTGAACATGGCGCGACGAGTGACTTGCGCCAAGGAAGAAAAGCTTCGCCCCTGAAAAAAAACAAATATATTTTGCAATAAGTTTACAAATCCTACGTTTAATACGAAGGTACCCCCTGAGCTTCTTGAACGTGCTATGAAATGATGTAGCGAGTGTGTGCTAATTTGTTGGCAAGCCGTGTAATAATAACAACTGTTGGCGCTTCTATCAGCAAAACATGATGTGATCCACAAAACACGATAGTATACACGACGTGGAGGGCTCCTGAAATACTGACCACCCGAAGTTTTTCAACATGCACTTTAACGCGGGTCTCTGAGTACGCGGGCCTGTGGCGTGTCGTCGCCATCGCAAAACAGGAGCCTCACGGACAACGCGGCTCGAATTAGATCCCCTAACACTGTGTCAGACACCGCGCGCCGTACCCTCAAGACCTCTTCAGGTGACAATTCAACGTTGAACCAGATATTCAACTTCAAAATAGTAATAATGCTCGAATAATTATTCCACTTCGAATTATTGCTCTCTTGTGGAGTCTTGAATACGAACTTTAGGTGGCACGTTCGTCTCGATAGATCAGTGGCTACGGTGGTCGGCTGCTGACCCAAAGCTCATGTGTTCGATCGCGGCAACGGTGGCCACATTTCGAAGGTGGCGAAACGGTTGAGGCCTGCGTAGTATGTGACGTCAGTGCACGTTTAAAAACACCGGGTGGTGTTTTTAATTTCCGGAGCCCTTCATTAAAGAGTACCTCATAAACATATGTTGGTTATGGGGTGTAAGAGCTTCCTTGCTTTCTATAACTGTAAGTGGCACGTCTTCGCTAGACTTAATAACGTGCAGCTTTGCATACTAACAATGTATGTATAGTGATGGTATAGGAAATCGCACAAAAAATGATCTGTTGTTTCACTTGAAGGTTTCTTGCTTGGCTGTTGAAAAGCCTGTGCCTTAATTTTCGGTGTCTATGCTTAACAGTGCAGCAATCTAAGGAACATTGTATATCTAGCATGTATATATATGGTGCAATGTTTGCAAAAACGTAGATGCAAATATGCGACAGGGTGGCAAAAGACTCTCTTTCCCGTTTTTTATTGTTTTCTTTCATTTTGCCAAAGTATCTGGATCAAAAAAGCTTCAAGTTGTCTGAGACAGTTCTCTGCTAAATCACCGGAGGGAACACAGCGTATAGAAAACGTGGACGAACAAGGATGACACATAGCGCTGAGGGTGTCACCTTTCTTTGTCCTGATCTTATGTTGCATCGCGTTCCTTCCAGCATCGCGTTCCTTCCAATGTTTTACGAACACATCCATGCTTCTATCCCCTGACTCTCATAGTGCTTGCGATCACGTATGGCTAGGAGTTAAGGTGTTGCTTGCGTCGGACACGAATGCTATAAAATGCATCGGTGCAATGCTTGCAGACATAAAGCATGCCCGGAACTCAAGAAACATATTTACAGAGGTCACTATGAAAACAAGGAAATGCTGTTTTCTTAATTTTTGAAAACAAAAATATGTTAGCCTGCGGTTTAGCGCAAACTTCTTGGAGCAGCATTGTCTCAGCCATGAAAGAACTACATTTTCTGCGACGCACATAATTTCTTGTTTGTATTTCTGTGAAATGACCGTTGCACGTTATCTAATAATGTACGCGGGAACCATAACAAACGGGCACTTGCTCTACGCTAAAATAGAAGTTGTGGAAATGTCCTGCATGAACCAACAGCATCTCCTTGCCACACCTGAAGGCCCGTATACCTTAGTGTTTATAGTGGACCTCGCTGCCCTGAAGCATGCAAGCAATATGAGAAATGTACGTTTGGTGAATCCCCTGTGCATATAGCGTTTAAGCCCAAGCGATGTTGTAAGTGGTTAATGTAAGCTTAGCTCTGTCGTGCAATCACTGGAAAAAGACCTGGTCCACCATTATTTATCATGTAAGATGACAGACACATGATTACACTCTAAAAAAAAAAGAGCGAGTAAAAAGTGTGTATTTTCGTCCCACAACAATATTCGTCATCTATATTGCGTTCCATCCTTGCGCTTTTGCCCTGCGCCCGGTACATTTCGGTCACGATCGACATGCCCACTATCAGGGTTACATTGCATTCTCGATAGAAAAGTGGCCAGCGCCGAGCTTTCGAGAATGGAAGCGCACGCACGCCTGATGACGATTATTATTGTGGGACAAAAAGACACTCTTTTTACTCGATATTTTTTTAGAGTGTACATTATAGCTGAGCCTTATTAAAGCAGAAAGTTGACCTTTTCGTTAAAGATTCTTCACAAAAGGAAGTGTGCACGCAAACACGGGCCGACAAAGGGCATTGAACAGATGCTAACAGCGTTTCTTGTCGCCTGACTCTCTGCTCTTGAGCCTGTGTTCGAAACCTCACCTATTGCTTTCAAGGGTTTAGTGTGCTTTCTCTGACGGTTCACTGAAGTCGCAGGATGTAAGGATAAAGCTGAACTAAATAGAGAAATATCTAAAGAAAAATCACAACGCACATGTTTTATTGCATGATATTGTAGGGCACGTTGTTGTTTGGGTTTTGATTACACACTAGCACAGCCAAGCCGAAAATAGCGCCCGCACGCAAGCTTTGAAGATTGTGCACCTCCGGAAAATTCTTGTGACCTGGCTTGAAGTTTTAAGTGCCATTTAGTGAGCCCGTGAGGGAGTCAAATACTCATAACTGTTATCTGCCCTTTATGAACCTCAGTCGAGATTAGCGAATAAGTTTGTTTTTGTTTTCAAGAATTTAGCCACGTAATAACGTTATTGCTCACTAAATGTTTAGCGCTCTTCCACGGTAGTACTCGGTCATATGATAATATTTGTCCTCTCAGAAGAGAAACTTCGTTTTGTATTTCTTTAAACACTTGGAGAACGCTTTTGAAAAACCAGCCTGAACTCTAAAGCGAAATACCTAAGCCAGGCTATTTCCATCAACCCCCTAAGAGAAAAAAAAAGAAACATATCACGAACGAACTTTTCAGTATGTTCGCTGTAAATATCATGACTCTATGTGTATTAAAATAAATTGGTTATTTCGTGTGTAGCTTTGCTGTGCGTTATCACGTCTGGCTTTAAGAATGTCAGTGCATCCCATTCCTCAATAAAATAAACATTATACTGAAATACTTATGAAGCATTAGCAATGACCATCACCCTCATAATAATTGACATTTCTGTGTTACGATGAGATCTGCTAGAGTAATTAAAAGACCGTTAAAGAACGTTAGACGTTAAAAAACTCCAAGTGGTCCAAATTTCCGGAACGTAGATTCCACTACGGCGTCCTTCGTAATAACACGGTGGTTTCGGCCGATTAAACCTCAACTAGTAATATTTTTAATATTGTTAATTCCGCATGAACCAGGAGCATAAATTTTGCGGAAGCATATTGCACAATACTGTCAACCGGAATCCTGTTTACGCTTGCTCTTTGCCCTAGCACTCACAACACTATTTCACACTTCACAATGTTCACCTTATCAGCGCATCACATAACCTGGTGTGAATTAGTGATGCAAAGAAAAATGATGCATCCAGACTACGCTTTTTTTTTTACCTGTACCATGGGTATCATTTTGTACTCAAGCGGTGTTCATTGATTTTTGGCTCAGCTCATTGCTTCCAGCACGCCGGAAATATTTCGAACCTTAAATCAACGTTTCTAGCGCTCTGTAATAATACCAACTGGATAAACTGAAAGTACAAGTTTTGAATGCACTGGTGAACTATCTTTTTTTGGAAAGCGGGCTTGTTCATTTTTTTGCGATATTTATCAAAGGCTGGCGCGATCGCTGCATCGAAGGCCTTTTTTATTTTGTTTATCGAATTCGCAGCGTTGGTGCAGCTGCGCGGCCCCTTACACTTGACTCAGCCTGGCAGTCTCCCAATTCCGGTGTCGCTTCGCTTACTTCCGGAGAAGATGAACCCCGGGATCGTTCTGCGGGAGATCGCCAAAAACGGCGAAAGCAACATCGTGCTCGACGTGGCGACTCACAAGCTGGGTGATTTGTTGAGACATGTACGAGAGCATTTATATTTTGATATGAGTATAGTGTATGCGTGTGCTTACGTTTTCTTTACTGTCGTTTTCTGGGCCATCGGGTCTTTGACTTTAATATTTTAGCCTTGCGTCAATCTCGTGAACTACTTTTCAGTCACTATATTTAAACCGTCCTCACGAGAAAAGTAAACAAATTTTTGAACACCGACCTTCGTCAGTATATCACCCTTAATTAAGCCAAAAGTAAATTGATACGTACTTAATTACGTTGGGTTGTTTGCTTTGTGTCAGGTGTTCTAAATAGAGGATAAAATCATAAGTTTTCGTGCCCTAATCTTATCGGCATTTGAGATCTTTTCGAGAGCACCTTGCGTGTTTGACTTGAGATATTCATGTGCGCAGTTTTGAACAATGATTTTGTTGAAAATCCTAGATGTGCTGATACATACTTGTGTGTTCTTTTAAAGTGGCCTTATTCTATGAAACACACATCGCGTCTCACATGATGTGAAAATATTTTTACAGGCACAAAGAGTTGGAATCGAGAATGAGTATCACAACTTCATCGACACCACACTGGCAAGCGTCATTGAAGACTTTTTTGCAATGGCAATGTTGTCCTCTTTGCCATGCTTTTTTGGATGTTCTGTTTACAAGAAAATAATAAAGCAGAAGCAATAAAATTCTTGATTACAAAATTTAGCCCCACGGACTTCCTCGTTCATCACCCAGCCCTGGTCTTAAAGAACGGACCTTTCCCGCGTGATGTCTAGAGTAAGTGTTTTTTAGAGTATGCGTCTACATACGTTACTGAAGAAATGCCGCACATCAAACTAGTAGATTCTATCCAAGGGTCATTTTAGTGTACAATATCATTCATACTTAGAGGCTGCAATGTGTTCCTACGATAAATATAAAAAACAACAACGATGCGGGTTCGCAAAAACAGGCCTCCTTGTGGCTCCGTCTCACTTTTTCACCTTCGAGATGTATTTTTGGTTCATTTGGCTTGGCTGCCTGCAAATGTGGATCAGCAAATGGCCTTACTGATTTTTAAGTTGTCGTGCTGTCGTGCCAAGATATTGATTTATTAAACCACAATTTCTCGGTTGGCTTTGTTCGATATGTGAAATCTCTCGTACATTACTGCATTTTAAACTAGTAGGACAGAATGAGCATTCCTATTTCAAAACAAGACACAGCGTGACAGTGATCACCGCCTGGCTGATACATTCGAGCTTTTGTGGAAAAATATAAGAGAGATACATTGTCGCTCGTTGTCAGTGATATAGGAATAAAATGTTTTGAAGTTAGCACGCATCGAGGCTCCAATGTTATTGAGCTCTAACAGTAAACCTAAATAAGAAGATACAATTTATAGAAGTTTAAACTGGACAAAACTGTTATGATTTTTAGGAAGCTAAGTTCCAAGATTTTTGTTATTCAAATCAAGTATCTGGATGGTGCAGGACCTCCACACTGTCGACCTGACAGCCTTGCAGAACTCAGGGACGAATTTGACTGGCTTCATGCTCCTGAAGAGAGAGTTTTGGGAACAAGACATTGGAGCTGTACGTTAGAAGTACACAAAAACTGGCTTATACCCACTCTTCTTGACTCATTGGGTCTCCTGGAAGCAAATAAGGGTGAGTTCTTAAAGCAGTCTATTTTTGTTACCACTGTTTGTAGACTTAGCCGTCACAGTTAAAGGATTAAAGCTGCTTTGCAAGCAGGCTTGAAAATATTAAACATAATTTTTTTGCGTCGTTTTACGTGTCTAAAATACTCTTGATATCTTGTGACTGTATTCAAGGAAAACCAGCGCATCAGTCAAGCGGCTTGCATTAAATCCGGTGAGGGTTCTATTTCTCTGTTGAACTCCGCTAATGACCTTTAATGAGCCTGACCGGACGTCATCGCGAAACTTTTGTAATCACGGGAATGTTTGGTGCAACTTTAATGTTTCGCCGTCGAAGATGTAGAAATTTTCAGCTGTTGTTTAGTGTTGTGGAAGGTTTCTTAACTAACCAGTACTCTATTAAAATGAATTTTCTCGGTAGCTGAAACTTCGCGCTGAAATAGTGAGATTACTTAGGTAATGCTAAAAAAAGTATGTGAGGTCTTTCTGTGGACAGCAAGTCAGTATGTTTGTTGCTAGGCTCATGGCTAAATCAAAGTCGTTTGCTTACTAGGCACTAAAATATCAAATAGTACGAACATATTTACGCATCGTTACGCTCACAAGAGTTTTCAAAATTACCAATTATGAAGTATTACACATTATCACTTCAGCTCAAGCGCTAGATTTAACGTGTAGATCACGTAAAGCTAGAACCACGTTTGCCGAGTGAATGAAACTTACAAACTTGTGCATTTTTTACTTTGCGAAATAGATTAGGAGACTACTTCATTAAATTCTGCTGCTTCCAAAGCAGTTATGGTTGAGCACACATCTTAACACCACTGGAACTTTTTCTAACAAACTGCACGAAGTAAGTGCTTGTAAACAATAATTCTGAGTTCTTTACACCTCTAACTTAAGGTAAACCTCGGGATTCTGTATTAGCCCACCGATTATCTTCCATAACACTTCAGTGTCGTATCATTTCATGGGCCCTGCAAAATGTTTTTTACGATAATTGCGTCATTTATCGCTCAGGTACAAGCAAAAATGACGAAGTTGCTCCAATTAGAAAGACTCGAACAACATTTTAGTTATTATCAACGAGAGTAATGGCCCAAAACTCAAGTGAAAGTAAAGCTATATTGCTCCTTTTCGTTATAGCCCTTTGGTATTCCAATGCGAGCACTAACCAGGAAACTTGACTGTAACCAGCTCTAGGTATACTTCAGTGTTATTTACTCAACAGATATTGGAAAGAGTTTGTTCGACTAACGTGATTTCATCAGCTAACAAATCACCCGGGCTCCTTTTACAACACAAAAAAGCTGCCTAACATGCCAGACTATCACCGCACAACACGATAATTGGACGAAAATGACAATATGCACGATGCATCGGGAAATCTTTCATGATTTCTGCGCGAAAAATCTTCGAGAATTCTGAGAGTCGTTTCATCATTGCGGCTCTTCTACGAATCGAGGTATGAGCGTAACGCAACTAAAACAGAATCTGACATACAAGTCCCTCTGAGTCCTCACTTAATTACCAGCTTACCGTTATTTCATATGTTGTAGCCAAGCTGGGGTACTTGTGCACCACATAATCTACCACTACGAGGCATGTCCTATCGCGTAGGACATTCTGTATTTGTACTTCATCCTCACACATGGGATGCCGTCTCTATTCTTTGAACGGGCCAAAACGAATTCCATGGGGCACAACATCGCTCTTATTTCCAGTTCATCTGCCTTCATGAAAGTTGAAGGCCTGCAATACGTATTATAGTGGTGTTCTTAGGATGTTCGTGAATTTTACATTTTTTGTATCCCACTTTTTATTGAACACCTCCCAAAATGTTTACAGAAATAAGCATAATTAGGTGAAAATGAACGTGGTAATTATCAAACGAAGAGTGCCTCTTAATGAGAAAATATTTTCATACAAAAAACTCATCTTGTTTCAATCTAAAATGGTGTATTTAGATGAATCTCTCTAACCTATTAAGAATATAACGAGCCCTTGCAGTTGTTTTATGGAGTGAATATGTTCGAGTGGAGTGAAGTGGAGTGAATCTGTTTATTTTGAATCTATACTGAATATCACAAACGGAACCAATAACCATGAAGGAAAAGGAAACCCACGAAACTTGTACAACAGAAGCAATGTGCTTCAGATCGCTTAAAAAATATCAAACGCAAAAACAAAAAAAGAAGCCCACTTGAGGCATTTATTTGAGAAAGTTGGTCTTGGAAGTTGTGGCATGAATCCTGCGTACTGCTTTTTTTATTGCGATAGCAATTATATGGACACTATTGGCTGGATTGTGCCGCCGGCGTCGACGTCGACGTCGATTTCATGCACCGTATATGTATATGGCACTTTATATTTATAAAAACGCAAGAAAGAAAAAAATCCTGAAAGAAATGCACTTGGGTGCGCGGAATCGAACCTGCGATTTCTGCGTCAAGAAAGTGAGGCGTTAAGCACTGAGCCACCCTACAGAACGTTCTTCACAGTTCAAACGGCAAGCTGCTTACATTTACCGCTTACCGCGACTGTGTTTTCGGCATTACCAGAAAT
The DNA here is from genome assembly GCF_043290135.1 of Rhipicephalus microplus. Classification (NCBI taxonomy): domain Eukaryota; kingdom Metazoa; phylum Arthropoda; class Arachnida; order Ixodida; family Ixodidae; genus Rhipicephalus; species Rhipicephalus microplus. The sequence continues at coordinate 116,904,159 of NC_134704.1, forward strand.
ATGGCACAATGAAAGCACGGCACCACATCGCCCAGCGGTGCCCGCTCTTATCTCCTAGGCGTCCTTTGCCCGGCTTAGTGAAGGGGAGCGACACTCACTCCCATGCCCTCATCTTGCTGTGGCGAGGAGCGGAGGATCGTACGTCTGGGATGGTCTCGGCCTTTACGTGGAACAATTCTGCTGTAGCTACCGGGTGCACAAAGGTCACTACAATCATTGCAGTCTCCATTCGCGAAAAGCGCACGCTTTTCAAACTCAGTGAAGTAACAAATGAGACGCTTATTCGCGTGCATCCGTACCTGTGAGTACGTTTTATGCGGAATTTGTGCATGATAACACGGGGCAAGTTTTGATCGGCTTTCCATTCTGCGCGTGATCTTTAAAATTGTTCTTATCGCGTTGATTGCTTCGCCTTTGCGGCAAAGATGAGAGTTGTTGAACAATGACTCTTTTGTGCCATGGTCCACTAAGAATTCAGCGGCGTATTTCCATCGTCGTAATGGCGTCGAAAAATTTTGACGTTCAGATGTCACAAACAGAAATGTTCCGTCAACGGGCATGGAACCGATGACCTTTCGGTCCACAGCAAGAGATTCCCCGCACGCTTTCCACGGCGCCATGGATGCATAATCAATCGGCTCCATAAACGCACTTTTTGTGTCTCCCACTTTCTTCTCGCAGTTCTTGGTCAGTGGCGTGGTGTGGCCTCCTTGAGCCATTAAGAAAAGTGATTCATCATTATTATAAACTGACAATTTCCACCGACGACGCGGGCTGTTGCGGATACGTCCTATTCAGCGCGTTATCGAGAAAATTGTACTTTTGTAAACGCCTTATCACACCATAAAATGGTGACCTTTAGGCCAAGCATCGGCCTCGCTCATAGCATCCACCCAAGCCACATATAGACGGTTTCAAGATTGCAAGCGTTGTGCCCCCAAAAAACATCCGGTCACCTCATTTACTAGCTTGTAACGTTAAAACTGAAAGGATGTTTGAACGTTTTCTTCAAGGTAAGGAAAGTCTCTTATGAGTTTTTTTGGTAAAAAGAACGTGCCTATTGTTAAAGGCAATCTTTTGTAGTTTTTTAAGTAGCTGAAAAGAATATTTATTTCAATATATTTTGCCAAGTGATGGAAGAAAGTGTAGAAATTCAGCGGGCTAATATCCCTTCTTGCCCACCTATACGTTCTTCTTGCCCACCTATACTATTCAGGTTCATTGATGGCCGAAACCGGAAGTCATCAAGGGTTTGTGCTTGTAAACAGTGAAAAGGTCTATAGCCCAGCGATGTGCACCTGCCTCACCTGGCTGTAACAGCACGTATCATGCTTACACTTAGCTCGAGCAAAATCGCAACCGGTCATCGACCGCGCTTAGCGCTTCCCTTGAGTCTGACCGTGGTATTAAATCACACTTTAACGTGCCGCCCCGCCGCGGTGGTCTAGTGGCTAAGGTACTCGGCTGCTGACCCGCAGGCCGCGGGTTCGATTCCCGGCTGCGGCGGCTGCATTTCCGATGGAGGCGGAAATGTTGGAGGCCCGTGTACTCAGATTTGGGTGCACGTTAAAGAACCCCAGGTGGTCAAAATTTCCGGAGCCCTCCACTACGGCGTCTCTCATAATCAATTGGTGGTTTTGGGACGTTAAACTCCACAAATCAATCAATCAATCACTTTAACGTGCCGCGGGATGGCTACTATAGCCCACGTTCTTCGTGTATTCAGCGACATTTGTCGGGCTGTCCAACATTTCTCTCTGGTTACACACTCCGCGCTGACAGTCACAGCTACCAGAAGCATTCGTTTCATAAACGATCACGAATGTTTCTCAGCAATAAAGTGCGATGCACTACCAAGCGTGAACGGGAGTTTATTGACGGTAAAGAAAGATATGGGTGCCAAACAGCCATATTCATTATACTTACATAAATGTACAGTACACATTATATCTACACTCTCAGGGCACGATTTAATTTATTGTGAAACGAATTGCTATGACGCATGCCATGTTTTTTCATTCATACTAACTGCCAGTATTTCTGAACTATTTATTATTACAATTACTGCAGTAAATCTATACTCATCGAGTTCCTGCAGGTGCTGCAGCAGCCACTTACGTTTTTTGCATAACTTTATATGCCCCAACTCTATTCAAAACAAGCTTACTAAGCTCATGTAACACCGCCACGGGCTGTAAAACTTCAAGGTTTCCATTCCACCACACTGCGCGCATACTTTATTTTTATTATATTGTTCGAATGAACTCTGCTTCATGTCGTTAACAAAATGAAAGTGAAAGAAAGCAGCGTTTCATACATTTCAAGCAAAAGAGGTGGGCTTCAAGTTCAATCATGAAAGAAGTGTAAGACAGTAGCAGCGTTGGAGTCTCGACGGCGTTTATTAGGCTGAATCGCCTGATCAACCCTTCAAACGAAGACGACGTTCTTCGTGAGGATGATTATATACAGATGAAGAAGATGAAGGTCAAACGTTGTCAATATTGTGCCAATCCCCCAGCGTGGGTATGCGCCACATCGTCAAAGATCTTGACTTGATTGTGCTTACACTAATTTCTCCCTCGCGTTGAAGCGGCCAATTAGGCCGCTATTTGTGATGGTGGTGTACGGTGCACGAATGGGTTTAAGCGCGACACGTGAACAACCTCCGTACCACGAAAACAGCCGTTGGAAGGTATGACAACAGGGGTTACTCGATAGTTAACAGAAGACGTCTGCTCGACTATAGCGTAGGGGCCGATGAAACGTGAGTGAAACTTATCACGCAGGCCGGGAACCCGCGTTGGGGTCCACAACAGTACTTCATTTCCAGTATTGAAGTGAACTACGCAGTGCACGCGGTATTCATAGATACAATGAATGATAGTCTGACGAGTATCATTAAGGAGGGTGCAGTGGAAGTTGGAGGCAGGGTAGTTAGACAGGACACTGGCAAGCTTTCCCAGGAAACGAAGAACTGCATTAAGAAGCGTCAAATCATGAAAGTGTCAAGTACAACAGACAAAATAGAACTGGCAAAGCTTTCGAAGTTGAATAATAAACGTAAGGTATGCGATGTAAGAAGGTATAACATGGAGAGAACTTAACACGCTCTGAAAAACGGAGGAAGCGTCAAGGCAGTGAAGAAGAAACTTGGGATAGGCAAAAGTCGGATGTATGCACTAAGGGACAAACAGGGCAAAATAACTACCAATATAGATAGGATAGTTAAAATAGCGGAAGAGTTTTACAGAGATCTGTACAGTAGCCGACACAACCATGACCTTAATACTATAAGAACTAGCAGTAACCCAAATGACAACCCACTAGTAATGATAGGAGAAGTCAGAAAAGCTTTGGAGAGCATGCAAAGAGGCAAAGCTGCTGGTGAGGATCAGGTAACATCAGATCTGCTGAAATATGGAGGGCAGATTGTGTTAGAAAAACTAGCCACCCTGTTTACGAGGTGTCTCCTGCCGGGAAGAGTACCAGAGTCTTGGAAGAACACTAACATCATCTTAATACATAAGAAAGGAGATGACAAGGACTTGAAGAATCACAGGCCGATCAGCTTGCTCTCTGTAGTATGCAAGCTATTTACAAAGGTAATTGCTAACAGAGTAAAGAAAATATTAGAATTCAATCAACCAAATGAACAAGCAGGATTTCGAACAGGCTACTCAACAATTGACCACATTCATACTATCAATCAGGTAATAGAGAAATGCTCAGAGTATAACCAACCACTATACATAGCTTTCGTAGATTACGAGAAGTCGTTTGATTTAGTAGAAATATCAGCCGTCATGCAGACACTGCAGAATCAGGGCGTCGATGATATATATATATAACCATTCTGGAAGAAATCTACAGGGGGTCAACTGCTACTATAGTGCTTCATAAAGAAAGCAACAGAATACCAATCAAGAAGGGTGTAAAGCAGGGGTACACAATCTCTCCAGTGCTATTTACCGCGTGCTTACAGAAGGTTTTCAGAAGCCTAGAATGGGAACAGTTAGGGATAAGAGTTAATGGAGAATACCTTAGTAACCTGCGCTTCGCCGATGACATTGCATTGCTGAGTAACTCAGGGGACGAATTGCAACTCATTTATTACGGAGTTAGACAAGAAGAGCAGAAAGGTGGGCTTTAAAAAGAATCTGCAGAAAACGAAAGTGATGTACGACAACCTCGGAAAAGAGCAGCACTTTGAGATAGGTAATAGTGCACTTCAAGTTGTAAAAGACTATGTCTACTTAGGGCAAGTAATAACCGGGGAGCAAAACCACGAGATTGAAGTAACTAGAAGTATAAGAATGGTGTGGAGCACATTCGGCAAGCACTCTCAAATTATGACAGGTAGATTGCCACTATCTCTCAAGAGGAAGGTATATAACAGCTGTATCTTGCCGGTACTTAGCTACGGAGCAGAAAGCTGGAGACTTACAAACAGGGTTCAGCTTAAATTGAGGACGACGCAGCGAGCAACGGAAAGAAAAATGGTAGGTGTAACCTTAAGAGACAAGAAGAGAGCAGAAAGGATTAGGGGACAAACTGGGGTTAAGCGTATCACAGTTGAAATAAAGAAGAGGAAATGGACGTGGGCCGGGCATGAAGCGCGTAGACAGGATAACCGCTGGTCATTAAGGGTAACTAACTGGATTCCCAGAGAAGGGAAGCGGGTTAGGGGGAAAGAGATGGTTAGGTGGGCAGATGAGATTAAGAAGTTTGCGGGTATAAATTGGCAGCAGCAAACACAGGACCGGAATAACTGGCGGAACATGGGAGAGGCCTTTGTCCTGCAGTGGACGTAGTCAGGATGATGATGATGATGACGCGGTGGACGCCATCGTAGCGAGTCTTCCGCTCTTGTTGGCTTGCCTGTGTGTTGAGGTGGGCGCGTCGGCGACAATTGGCCAGGCGAGAGGTTAAGTGCTCCCTCGATGACGATGACGAGTTCGCAGGGACGTCAAAAAAGGAGATGTCGAGCGGAGATGTTGAATGACGGCCATAGACGATAAAGAATGGGGAATAGTCCATGGTGCGCTGCGTAGCGGTATTGTACGCAAAAGTCACGAATGGCCGGATGGTATCCCAGTTGGTGTGATCGGCGTTGATATACATAGATATCATGTCAGCTAAAGTTCAATGGAAGCGCTCTGTGAGGCCGTTAGTATGGGGATGGTAGCTAGTTGTCTTCTTATGAATCGTATTACATGCGTGGAGGACTTGTTCGAGTAGTTTAGAGAGAAACGCCTTGCCACGATCGCTCAATAAGATGCGTGGTGCACCATGTCTTAGAAAGATTGCCTCCAGAAAAAATGTGGCAATGTCCTCCGCTGATTCTGAAGAAAGTGCAGCTGTTTCGGCGTACCTTGTTAAGTCGTCAACGTCTGTGGCAATCTAGCGCTTGCCGCTAGCTGATATTGGTAGCGGTCCATAGAGGACAACGCGAATGACATTGAAGGGAGCATCAGGACAAGGAAGAGGTTGTAGAAGACTGGCCGGGGAGGAAGTGGATCGCTTTCGGCGTTGGCATAGCGAGCATGACGCAACATATCGCGCTACGCAGTTGGAAAAGCCAGGCCAGGCAAAACGACTGCGGATGCGTTCATAGGTTTTTTGAAAACCGAGATGACCAGCTTTGGGTTCATCGTGAAACACCTCCAAAATTTGTGCCCTTAGGAATCGAGGAGCGACAGAATCCCAGCGTTGTTCTTCGGGGTGGAAGACAAAGCGGTAAAGGATTGAGTTTTCAGTCTTGAAGTTCCGCAGCTGTCGATGGGCGCGGGCGTTGAGAGGACGAGAGGAGCCTTAAAGGCACTGCAGTATCGAGCGACAGTAAGTGTCGCTGCGTTTGGGATGCAAACGTCTCGTTGCCGATGGTAGAAAGAAAATCGACAGCGGCGAGTGAATGAACTGACGGAGACATTTTGATGGGTTCACTCACAGTTGGCGACAGGCCAGGAGTGCTCGATGAGGATTGTAAAGGACAGCGGCTAAGGGCATCGGCATCGTTGTGTTTCTTGCCGGATTTGTAGATAACGTCAAACTCTTATTCTTGGAGACGAAGTATCCAGCGACCGAGATGTCCAGACAAATTTTTCAACGTCGACAACGAGCACAAAGCGTGGTGGTCAGTGACGACGGTAAAGTGGCGGCCGTGAAGATATGGTCGAAACTTCTGGATGGCCCAGACAACGGCGAGACACTCCTGCTCGGTGATGGTTTAGTTTTGTCTGCAGCTGTGAGGGTGCGACTAGCGTATGCGATCACACGATCGTCATAACGCTCTGTTCGTTGCAAAACTACAGTGCCGAGTCTGTGTCCGCTGGCATTAGTATGGAGGAGAGTGGATGCGGCGTTATCGAAATGACAAAGCACTGGCTATGACGTGAGGGCCCGTTTCAAGGTGTTCAAAAGCGATTTAGCATTCGTCCGACCATACGCATGACGCTCCCGAAGAAAGGAGTTAGTGAAGTGGCGCAGCAATGATGGCGAAGTCTCGTATAAAGCGCCGGAAGTATGACGCAAGGCCAAGAAAGCTTCGGAGCTCTTTGACGCGTTGAGGCACCGGGAAGTGAAGAATGGCGATAATCTTGTCGGGATCAGGCCGGATTCCATCTTTGCTGACGAGATGTCTGAGTACTTTAATACTTTAGCTAGCAAAGTGGCACTTCTTGTTGTTGAGCTGAAGGCCAGAAGCTGCGAAACACGTCAGAATATCATCTAGGCGCTGCAAGTGCTGTTCGAATGTTGAAGAAAATATGACGATGTCGTCAAGGTAACATAAGCATGTTTTCCACTTAAGGCCCGCAATACAGTGTCTATCAGCCCCGCAGGGGCGCCTGCGCATGTAGGCGTTTGGTGTGTAGCGAAACCACGGACCCGAGCTAACGGGGGAGTTTCTACTCCCTCCCACGCCTAGCCGTGCGTGGCTTTGCCGTGCCCGGAGAAAAGGGGATCCTGGGGGTTGAGCTGACGCTGGGTGATTGGACCTTTAAGGCCCCCCAGCAGAGGCAACACACCCCTTAAGGCCCCGGCTTCACGTAGACGGCACCCCTGGGCTGACCCACCCAGGGGAAATCGGCAGTCGCCTTTTCCTATCTCTCTCTCCCTACATCTTCGTCTTTCTCACTTTTTTAGCTTTCCTGTCTACTTCTCTCTTCTGTTTACTTCCAATTTTCCTGGCGGCAAGGGTTAACCCTGTGCAAATAGCCTACCTTGGTCTACGCGCATTGGGTTATGGCTGTGTTGTACGGCTGACGTCTGCAAGCTTTCAGCACCTGCAAACTTGCAGCGTCCCCTTGTTGGGCTCCGTGGTGGGTGGCCGCCAACGCTGCTGAACAAAAATAAGACCGGCATGCATGGAGCATTCCCTCAACTGTCTGATCGTACCGGCCTAAAGCGGGTACGCACCGACGACATAAATTTCTTCAACCAGCCAATAGAAACTTTTCCCCACTACCACGTCATTCACTGTGAAAAAACCGGAAAGCAAGCCAGGACCGTATCTCCTTTCGTAGTTGCCAGGTGTCTTACTGAAACTCTTGGGGCTGGATACAAAGTAACGAAAATGGCTAGCGGAGATCTTCTCCTCGAAATTCGGGACAAAGCACAATTTGTAAAGCTAGACAGCCTCTCAACGTTTGGTGACGTACCGATCACCGTAACACCACACAGATCCATGAACATCACTCGCGGAGTGGTATCTGATGCAGACTTACTTGAACTCACCGAAACTCAACTTTTGGAAGGGTGGAAGAGCCAAAACGTCACTAATCTACAGAGAATTATCATCAGAAGAGATAATAAGGAAATACCGACGAAACACTTAATACTCACGTTTGCATCCAGTAAACTACCAGATTCCATTCAAACAGGGTACAAGAAAACATCTATCAGGCTGTATATACCAAACCCTCGTCGTTGCTTCCAATGCCAGAGGTATGGCCATGGCTCTAAAACCTGTCGTGGTCGCCAGACTTGTGCGCAATGTGGAGTCCTAGGCCACGTGTCTGAGAACTGCAAACAACCGCCACACTGTGTAAACTGCGAAGGAAACCATGCCGCATACTCACGCTCCTGCACATACTGGAAAAAAGAAAAAGAAATAATTACGTTGAAGGTGAAGGAGAACATTACATTTAAGGAAGCACGGCGAAGAGTCGCTCCATTCTATGGAGCTACATACGCTGATGCGGCGCGTCAGGGGGCACCGCCGCACCAGTCCTCGCCACTCCTTCGGCCCGCGCATACCGAGCCGGAGGTTGTGGCACCTGCCCCCAAGGCGGTTGTAGCCCAGGCTACACCGCCTACTCCCAAACAGAGACCGGAGACTCCAGAGTCCTCGGGTCTCAAGGCCTCACCTCACCAGGCGAGGCCCGAAATTCGAACTAGCAGCCCGCACGTGCGGGCATCCAGTGCCTCCGATGAGGCAATGGATACGTCGGTACCCTTGGTGCCGAAAGAGCGGCGTGGCTCCTTGGAGCGCGCCAAGAAAACAAAAAAGCCGATAACAGGGCCTGGTGACGGCTCTGTTAAGTGAACTCAAACTACCTGTCTAAACAGCCACTCGCTTTTCGTACACACAGCACTATTTTACATTCACCGTGAACACTCAAGTTATACGATGGAACGTCAGGGGCCTTCTCAGAAACCTTGACGACATCCAAGAGCTCTTACACGAACACTCACCAAAAGTGCTGTGTGTACAAGAAACACACCTTAATTCAAAACACACAAACGTTCTTCGTAAATACGTTATTTTCCGAAAGGACCGTGTTGATGCTATGACATCATCCGGAGGTGTTGCCATCATAGTGAATCAAGGAATTGCATGCACACACTTACAACTCCAAACATCCCTTGAGGCAGTGGCTGTTCGAGCAGTTCTTTTTGACAAACTGATCACAATCTGCACTATCTACATTCCTCCTAGCTATCAGCTGCAAAAACGTGATTTACACTCGTTAATTGATGAACTTCCGGAGCCCTATGTTCTCCTTGGAGACTTTAATGCGCATATCAGACTATGGGTTGACTCTAGGTATGACGCGCGAGGTCGACTGATTGAACAGTTTCTTCTCTCCTCGAGCGCGTGTCTCCTAAATCGAAAAGAACCAACCTATTATAATCTCGCCAATAACACCTACTCCTCCATAGACCTAAGCATAGTATCTCCATCTCTTGTGCCTCTACTCCAGTGGAAAGTCGTCAGTAATCTGTACGGAAGTGACCACTTCCCCATAGTTTTGAGCACAAATACAGTAACTGAGTGTCCATCACGTGTTCCCAAGTGGCTCATAAACAGAGCCGACTGGGAACACTTTTATACCATCGCTCGTCTAGGTTGGAATGACATAAGTACTTTGAACATTGATGTTGCTGTCAACTACTTCACAGCATTTTTGATTGATGCTGCAACAAAATGCATCCCACAAACAAATGGACACCCTGGAAAACGGCGTGTGCCATGGTGGAACTCTGAATGCCGAAACGCGCGCAAACAGCAAAACAGAGCTTGGAGGCTGCTTCGGAACTCACCAACAGCCGAAAATCTTGACACCTTCAAGAAAATAAAGTTTCAAGGCAGGAGAACGCGTCGGCAGGCCGGAAGAGAAAGCTGGCAGAAGTTTTTGTCAGGGATCAATTCATACACACAGGAAGCTGAAGTCTGAAACATGGTCGGTAGGATACACACTAACACACACACACTTCTACTCGTACAAGTACACACACTTCTACTCGGAACAAGTACACACACTTCTACTCGTAAACACTCAGGGTGACACCTTGGAAGATCAGGCAAAATTCCTCGGTGCACACTTCGAACAGGTGTCCAGCTCATCCCACTATACTGACACTTTCCAAAAATACAGAACAAGAATAGAAAAGCAGAAACTCGAACACAAATGCACTAGATACGAGGCATATAATCAAGCGTTCAGTCTAGCTGAGCTGCGAATGTCTCTAAACTCCTGCAGTACTTCTGCCCCAGGTTCTGACCGTGTCGTTTATGAAATGTTAAAAAACCTACCGATCGAAACACGAAAAACCTTACTTTGTTTGTACAATGCTATCTGGTTTTCTGGCACTATTCCTAACTCCTGGAAAGAGGCTATTATAATTCCCATTTTGAAAGAGGGCAAGGACCCTTCTTTACCTTCGAGTTATAGGCCTATTGCACTCACAAGCTGCTTGTGCAAAATCTTCGAAAAAATGATAAACTGCAGACTTGTACATTTCCTTGAAACAAACAATTTGCTCGACCCATTTCAGTGCGGGTTTCGAGAAAGTAGATCCACCACAGACCACCTTGTTTGTATCGAGGCACAGATCAGGGACGCCTTCGTCCATAAACAATATTTTCTCTCTGTATTTCTCGATATCGAAAAGGCTTATGATACTACATGGCGTTTCGGAATTCTAAGAGACCTGTCCCACCTTGGCGTGCGCGGAAGAATGTTTCACATAATCAAAAGTTACCTGTCAAACCGGACATTCCGTGTCCGAGTGGGCACGGCTCTTTCCAAAACATTCGTCCAGGAAACAGGCGTGCCACAAGGTGGTGTACTTAGCTGCACACTTTTTTTCATCAAGATGAATTCCTTGCACTTGTCCATCCCTCGCAATATGTTTTATTGTACATATGTCGACGACGTCCAGCTTGGCTTTAAGTCTTGCAACCTAGCAATGTGTGAGCGACAAGTTCAGTTAGGTTTAAACAAGGTCTCCAAATGGGCAGAGGAAAACGGATTCCGGCTGAACCCAGGAAAAAGCACGTGTGTCTTGTTCTCTCGAAAGAGAGGCATGCACTCAGAACCCGACATTGAACTGAACGGCCAACGTCTGTCTGTGAATGCGGAGCATAAATTCCTAGGCTTAATCTTGGACAACAAGTTGACCTTCGTACCACACATAAAGTATTTAAAAACAAAATGTTTAAAAGCCATGAATGTTATAAAAGTGTTGTCACGTACTACGTGGGGTAGTGATAGGCAATGCCTCATGAACCTTTATAGAAGCCTTATTCGTACCCGCTTAGATTATGGGGCCGTTGTCTATCAGTCTGCCACTCAAAGTGCCTTGAAAATGCTGGACCCCGTGCACCATTTGGTCATCCGCCTTTCTACGGGTGCTTTTCGCACCAGCCCCGTAGAAAGCCTTTATGTTGAGTCAAATGAGTGGTCGCTTCATCTGCAGAGAAGTTACATGTCCTTTGTTTATTTCCCTAAGGTGAAAGCAGGTAAGAAGCACCCCTCATACTCCACTACTAATGATTTGTCGAGCTCCATTCTGTTTCAAAACAGGCCTTCGATGAGGCAGCCCTTCTCAGTTCGCCTGAAAAGTCTAGCTGAGGAAACTGGAGACTCACTTGAACATAGTTTAATGGCTCCTGTAGCATATCTGCCACCGTGGCAATGGCAGACTATAGACTGTGATGTGTCCTTTCTTGAAGTTACAAAACATGCGCCTATTGCCCATATCCAAACATACTTCCTGGAACTTCAACACAAATACACACGTCCTGAGTTCTTTACAGATGCCTCCAAGTCCAACTCCTCTGTGTCTTACGCTGTTGTCGGCCCATCCTTCTCGGATGCTGGCCCTCTACATCCAGGCACAAGTTTCTTCACAGCGGAAGCTTACGCAATACTTGTGGCAGCTAAACACATCAAACAATTACACATACAAAAAGCAGTAATTTATACAGACTCCCTCAGTGTGGTAACGGCTCTGCACAGTCTTAAAAAACAAAAAAACCCGGTCCTCATCTCACTTTACTCCATTTTGTGCACACTCTACACACTCAAACAACATGTTGTAGTGTGCTGGGTGCCAGGGCACCATGAGATTCAAGGCAACGTGAGGGCGGATCAGCTCGCTGCATCTGCCCACAAAAGCACTGCCCCTACACCCATATCAATCCCGGCCCTCGATCTTAAGCCGTCTCTCAAACGAAACCTCAGGGACTACTGGCAGAGCAAGTGGAATACACACACACAAAACAAACTACACATTATTAAGCCACACCTTGGTCATTGGCTGCCCGTATCGAAATCGCGTCACACCGAGGTAACACTAACGAGACTCAGGATAGGACACACATACACGACACACCCATATCTGTTGTCTGGTGGCAATCCACCATTATGTGACAGATGTGGTGAACCCTTAACCGTCCTTCACATGTTAATTTAGTGTAAACACTTAGAAACTCTAAGAAAACAACATTTTCCATTACTCTACCGACAACATATACCTTTACACCCTGCAATGTTTGTCGGTAGGGAACCGCTTTTTAGTCATAAATCATTGTTAACGTTTTTAAAAGAAATTCATAGCTTTCATGTCATATACCCGGGCATACCGTAGCACGATCTCTCCAGAGAGGTTTTTGCTGCGGTAACTACACAAGAAAGCACTTGCCTCACGGCCCTTGGACGCAAGGGTATGAACGAGTGAGGCACTTGTGCTAATGCCATACATATCCATCATCGTTCTTATTATCACCAACTTTTGTTATCTACTCACACCACACACACCTTTCACGGCATGGTCATGATTTTAATACTTGTATGTTCTTACCCGCCTTACGGCGTGGAATTTTATGGCCCTTATACAGCCGCTTATCACAATCATTGTCTATATTTTTAGTAAGATGAACTGGCGCTCTTTGACCGAGAAATGGCCCTTGCGCCACAAAACATCAAACATCATCAACAGTGTCTATCAGCCATTCAAACGTTGCTGGCGCATCACAGAGGCCGAAAGGCATGACGTTAAATTTGTAAAGTCCGTCGGGTGTGGCAAAGGCAGTTTTTTCCTTGTCATCCTCGTGCATTGGAATTCGCCAATAACCGGAGCGCAGGTCAAGGCTCAAAAAATATTTCGCTCCTTGTAAGGAATCTAAGGCATTATCAATGTGAGGCAAGGGATATACGTCTTTTCTGGTTACTTTGTTTAATGCGCGGTAGTCAACGAAGAATCGCACCGAACTGTCTTTTTTCGTACGAGAACGACAGGTGACGACCAAGGGCTTGAGGAGGGGCGGATAATGTTTTGTTTCAGCATATCAGCAACGTGCTTGTCGATGATCTCGCGTTCGCTGGAAGAAACACGGTATGGTCGACGACGGACAATAGAAGTTCCTTCGGTGTGTATGTGATGATCCACCGCAGAAATCTGGCTTAGAGCAGTGGAATGTACGTCGAAAGAAAATTAATGCTTAGACAGCAACGCCAGTAGTTCGTCTACTTGCGGGGGAGTGAGATCCGTGCTGATGGCATTTACGAGAGCCGTAGTAGGTGGAGCATCTGTTGGCATTTAACGTGATTCCACCAGACGGGTATCCGAAGCCACTACAGAAATAGGTTGTGTGTCCACGCTGGAAACTACAACAGTGCTCTTGGTCAGCAGAATCGGCTCATTGGTGATATTCCTTACTGCGAGAAACGCGGTGCCGTTGGAGAAGCGAACAAGACTCGATGAAAGTGCAATCCCTCTGGATAGACAACGGGCTGATGAACTGACTAGGACGTCACCGTGGTCAATGGAGTCAGACATTACCGTGATAACGTGCTCGTGGTTAGGTGGCACAAGGAAGTCATTGGCTGTTTGTAGCCGGTCACGTGATGATTTCGGGGAAATATCCTCCGTCTCTCGCATATGTATGAGTCGTTGTCTACAAGAGATGGAAGCAGCTGCATCAGAAAGAAAGTCCCATCCTGAAATAAGCATAAAACACAAGAAGCCAGCACTGCAAACTGAATATGATGCCGGATCCCATCAGTGAAAACTCTAACGGTGCACTGTGCTGATGGCCGTATCTGCGAGTCATTTGAGCTACGTACGAGAGCGCCAGTATAAGGTGTGGTAACCTTACGTAGACGAGTACACAAATCCGCATGAATAACAGAAAGAGCAGCCCCCGTGTCCACCAATGCCTGACTGGTACCCCTTCCGCATACACTAATAACAGGTTGGCTGGGCCCTCTGGAGGTCTTGGTGTTTGTTCGAGCGATGCAGCTTTCCCTCCAAAAACTGCACCAGCTAGTTTTCCGAGTGGTAGTCAGAAGTAGGTACAGTCGGTCTCAGAGGAGATGTTGAGCGTCGCAGAGGTGAAGGGGACCGGCGGCGTCCGGGATAGCAGGGGCGAGGTGCGGCTAGTGGAGAAGTCAGAGAGAAGGAACGTGTCGTAGGGCGTCGCTGGTACTGGTTCGGGGATGGCTCCAAATTCCTTTCGTAAACATCGTAGCTACGGCGTTCGTCCTGTCGGTGCTTGCGGCAAAATCGTGAAATATGGCCCCGAATGCCACATTAGTAACATAATTGGCGAGGCGAGCGCCAGGGGGCGTAGTGTGCTGGAGCCTTCACAGGCGCTGCTACTGGCGCTGGGACAGGCAAGTGTGGTGCAAATGCTGCTACTTTGGACTGCGCAGGAACAGGATGCGCGTGCTGAACCAAGGCAGGTGGCATGGCAGCGACTTGCGCATACGTCATGGGTGGTGTTGGTGGCGCCGTAGTGTTCGATGGGAGAGCGCCAGCTATGGATGAGTGCTCCTCTTTGATAATGTCGCGCAGACCAGCAGACTGGGAGTGAGGCCGAGGGACGGGTGCACATGACAACCCTTGCGCTTGAAGTTCCTCGCGAATCAGAGTGCGAATCAGCGCGCGCAAATCCGCATTCGAAGAAGGCCGGCTGTCACTGGTGCCTGGGTCATCTGGGTGCAATCGAATGGCTTGGAGTTCATCAAGATGCTGACATGTCATGATGACGTCCTCAACGGTGGTGGGATTTTAACAGCCAGGGCGTTAAACACGACATGGCCTATCCCTTTGACGATGTGGTGAACATGATCAGCTTCTGTCATCGCCGAGTTCACGTGGTGGCAAAGGGCAAGGACGTCTTCTTTGTACGAAGTGTACGTCTCCCCGGGATGTTGGGAACGCCCATCGAGCTTTCGTTTCGACACTTCGGAATGAATGTTCGGTTTCCCAAAAAGCCTACGGACTTGTTGAGCAAAAGTAGGCCAATCGTGGAAGCTGCTCTCGTGGTTAAAAAACCACGTTTTCGTGACATCGGACCGATAGAAGGCGACGTGACGAAGTTTTTGAGGATCATCCCATTGGTTTAAACACTGGTCATGTCGTAGTCGTATTCTTTTAGCCATACCTCGACGTCGTCGCGTGGAAGACCACAGAAGATGGGTGGGTCGCGCTGCCAGGCGTTGACGATCCACGCAGGAATGGTTTGTTGGACAAGGGTGTTGGATGTTCCGGGCAGCGGTTCTTGAGCCATGACAGCGGACGGGAGATGCAAGCGGCGACCCGAACGAAGCTCCAGGGAACGTGACGTCGGAGAGGACTTGGGGATAAAGCAGCCTCCACCACTCTGTAAGACAGTAGCAGATCTAGTTGGAGTCTCGACGGCGTTCATTAGGCCGAATCGCCTGATCAACCCTTCGAACGAAGATGACGTTCTTCATGATGATGATTATATACAGATGAAGAAGATGAAGGTCAAACGTTATCAATATTGTGCCAATCCCCCAGCGTGGGTATTCGGCACATCGTCAAGGATCTTGACTTGATTGTGCTTACAGAAGCTGTGATGAAAATCCAATTTTCTCTGCCGAATGAAGGCTTTCGAATTTTTCTTACATCCTTCTTTTATTGAAAAAGCAAAGATGAACTATGTGCTACATATCAAAATTCATCATTTATGGGAACAAAGACGGGAGCGTGAAGCGTCGCATTTAGGAAGTGAACGTGATAACGATATTCTGTTCCTAGTGCATGCTGTAAGCACTTAGTGCATGAAACCTTTTCGCACTTACCATGCACTCACTACATCGTCTGAACGGAGCAGGCGCCGTAGCGTTGCGCATTTTTTAATGGGTTACCGGCTTTACACAACCAAGTCATGATAATTACTTGTTCTCACGCTCGATGGCAAGAAGCGCTTTTACCACGCATTCTTACTTCAATATTTTATGTTGTATAGGGGAGACCCGCTCAAGTTTGCCCGTTGACGCCAGCGCTTGCCTTTCTCCTGCCAGAAAAAGCGCACAACAGTAAAGTCTTCCAACCCTTCCGCTTCCTTTGGCTTCCACGCATTTGCGAAGCGCGCGCTGCACGTGAAACGTCCCTTGTTCCGCGATGTCACCCCAACAGAAATGGGGGTGACATTGCTGCGTCGTCAACTGTCACAACAACCATGCAAACATGAAGAGGTCGACTCCACCAGTGAAATTCTACCGATTCCCAAACCGATGGTACGAACCAAGCAGACGACAGAAATGGATTAAAGCAGTGTGCCGAAAAAAGTATGTAAATCATTTTTTTCATAAAAATTAGCACGCGCACAATGCATTCAAAACTACGGGTGTTAATTCCTGCGTCACCGTTCCTCTAATCTATCGAGTTACTGGGAGATGCACGTCCCCATCTTAAAAGTATAAATTTTCAACGCCCGTCTTTAGAGCACTGTTAAAAAACGCTGCTACTATTATTCGATATTGTTGGGGACGTAGTAGTTGAAGCTGTGTGCACTAGTGGTATTGTTAATGTGTTGTTATATATTTTTAAATCTACGCAGCGCCGATGGAAGTGTGTGGTTGCCAAAAGCTTGGACAACTAAGAAAAAAAGAAAAAATTGCATTAGCCGTTGTTGCACGTCCGTTGGCAGATACAGTGAACTAGTTGTTACTGAGTGTGCAGGGGTAGCCCGAACAACATGGTGCACTTTTGATACGTGATCAAGATAAAATGCCTTTATAGCAATGCGCTCTTCCCCTGCAGATTAGACACACACAAAAAAGTTTCTCTGAAAGCTGGGCGCTCATCATGATGGTACGCACGCTGTTCGTGAACTCAAGGTACACGCGATGAGAACGGTGATAATACAAGGAAAGACACGCAAGACAGATGTCAATTTTCGTTGTGGGTTAGAAAGAAGCCCCAAGTAGACCATTTATTTTTGAAGTGCTGCGTATATACCGCGCGATAACTTGGGTGGGTGCTAGTAAATTAAGGTATCCCAACTAATAGCAGTCACAGCGCAAGAACCACTTAACCTAAAGCACGAGAAGCGGCCTTACCCATGCATCCAGTAACAAACATAGTGCATAGTACACAGAGTAAACCAAATAAAACAGGTATATAATTATGAACGTACAGAAAGTTTCATTCACCTCTAACGTCGTAAACAGCGTCGTTTTTCACTTGCGAAACGCACTTCGCTCTGACGAGGATGGCGTCGTCTGCTACAATTCGCTTCGCTGCCCTTTTACCAAACTGCTGCCACGAAAAAAAAATCCTCAATTGCGGCATCCTATTAAATGCTGACAGAGCGCATACATCACAACCGCGCGGGACGCGAGACTCTCAAAAACACGTGCAGAACGCGTGCAGCGTGCGAGTAAAGCAACCCGTTTTCAAGCAGGTTGAATGGGACAGCGGAGAGACCAACACACGAGTAACCAGTTTTAAGTGTGAATACACTTTATAAGCGGCCCCAAACCATCCACCGCCGTCGGCGGCGTCCGCAGTCTTCTCTCTATCTTTAAAAGAAAGAGGACTTGGCGGGCCGCAGCGCGACGCTCTACCGAATAAGCCACGGACGCGACGCTGATATCGGTGTCAGTAACGCGCCTTATACCCCCTCCCCCTTCTCTCGCTCCTCCGCTCTCTTCACTCGCTGCAGCGGCGCGCGCACCCCTCTCTCTCGCGCGCCCGCCTTCTCTCTCAGTCTCCCGTCGAGAGCGGGTCGTGAGGGGGAGTAAAGTTAAAATCCATTGGCATTCGCCAGTGAGTTAACGTAAACTCCCCCGTGTGATCAAATTGTGATTCCCAGGAACCATTACACCATAAAGGCACCATAGTGTGATTAATAAATATAATAGTGCGAATTAATAAATACCCCTCATAGCATCACCCCGTGTATTCGCAATAAACCATGTTCACCCTCGGGGAAATGCTTGGGAGTTTTTTCTCCACGCATTGACTGACAGCGCCACGCTCCGCAGCGCCTCCCTCGGCATGGGTCTCCTCTATTGCGAAACATGTACACAAGACGCATGTGTTTATAAAGCACGTGTTTATTTCTCTGCATATTCAAGTAGAAGTTAGGCTCCCTGTATTCACAAGCAGGTGCGTTGCCATGTGGTCGAAAATCCGCTTGCCACGCTAACGCATCGTGTTCAATCCCCACTCTGACACAGAATTTTCTAGAGGCGAAGCTCTTTTGGGTGTGGGTCGGTCCCTCCTCCGTTTGTATGTAGTGTGTAAGTAGTCACTTCTAGTTTATGAATTGCTCACTAGGGAGCGTTGCGTGTATATGTCTTTGCAAATGATATCATTAGATGGCGTAAGTGGTTTTGATATTGTTAAACTGTCCGTCGCTCCAATGCGTGCTATAGTGTGATAGGAGTGGACAGACAGATGCTTCGCCCCACTCATCATTTACTTCGTGGATTTAGTGTGATACCTAATTCATTTGCATCGTGCTCAATTTTTTGATCATGCATAAGATGACAATTTTTCGCTCCAAACCAATGACACTGACGCCGGAGCGGAATTTCTGCGAAACGACCTTTTTAACTCCATCAATGTAGTATTTAAGAATTTGGCTTAACGTCAAGAGGTACAATGTAGGTCATCGCTGGAAATCGGCTTAACGTCAAGCGTAACCCCAAGAAAAAAGATCAAATCATCGGAATAAATGCCGCATCGGGCCGCTGCTTCGCACTATTGAACAAAGTAATGAAAGAAGAAAATGCGGAATCTAGAAATTACTTGGTTTTTGGCCTCACTTACTGCGAGTGTGTCATCTTTCGGGCGAAAGGCACGTGGTGGTCGGTGCATGGTTCAGAACTTCTGCATCCACCTGTGTCATCTTGTTATGCTGTAAACAAGAATTATACAAAACCTGCTATATCAGTAACTACCGGAGCAATGACACCGAAGAATTGTGGGGTACAGACTTTGACAATACGAGGTGAAATTAGTGGCTTGTAGCATTCTCCTAAATTTTGACAGCTAAAGTTATGAGGTCATATGACGGGTCGTTTTGTGCTGGATTTCTCCACTGCCACCACCGCTATCTGTAATTGATATTTTGCAAATAAAAAACAGCGCAATAAATAAAAACTACCTAGGATAGATTGGGTTTTGAATACGTGCCCTCGAACAGCAACCTTTCAGCACAAATAGCAAAACGCATAAGTTGCAGTCTTGGTGGCACAGGCGAGCCAGTATATGTTTTTTAACTCGCCAAGTGTGGAAATTATAGTTCGATATACTGATTCACTCGATACGCTACTTGTAATGCAATTATTCGACTCAATAATAACAGTGTGCAAGTTTGCTTCACTGCGTCGTACACTTAGATGTAAGAAAGACGCCGTCATGGCAATGCGAGTATTCTTTCTGGGATTTTTTTCCTTGTGATTTGGTTTAGAGATACGTGGTTACACAGATTAGCAAGCTTTACGCAGGAAACGTGGGATTGATGTGAATAGGTACTCTAAATCGTTAACAACTTTTTCTAAACTCGCCAAGTGAATGTGAATAGGTACTCTAAATCGTTAACAACTTTTTCTAAACAAAACAATTCCGGCTTTTTCTGAGTGACTAATAGAACAATTTTTTGTCAACTGCTAGCATTAGTGGAATAATGAAAATGCACAAATAAGGAATTCACACTTTAAAATGCTGGCAACCTCTTAGCGGCATTCGGGGAAAATTGACCACACCTCTTCCCCCAGAACAAGTTCCGCAAGAATATTGCGATTACGGACAGCTGCCCACGACACCCTCCCCGTTGTTTATTGCAAAATGACGCGTCAAACATTCCATTTTCGGGAATTCCACCGAAAGGCGCCTTGCAACGCAGGGAAGGATCCTGTCAACCGTTTTCAGGCACACATGCTCTTTTCACAACAACAAGGCTATGTTCTGGCTAGATAAGATAAGCCGATACAGGTTACAGCTTTCCCTCAGTTACAGTCATAACCGACGTAGTCATGTCGGGAGGCATTTACCAAAAAAAGAAATGATCTCGATTAAACGCAATAGGACTATGCACGACTATGCACGAGTAAAAGTAAAAAAAAGGGCAAAGAATAGGAGGAAAAGAGGATGAAACTAAATCAGAGACGTTGCGAAGAGTAATCACTCGATGACGGTGAAACCACTGTTACGCTATTATTTTGGTTTATTAACGTCTTGTAGCAAATACTGGCTAGCCTGGCATAGTAGATTGCACCGGTAACATAATTAGCGTAAAATACCATAAAAATCTTCTCACCAGCACATACAATAAGATTGAGGTAAGTGTTAGCGCTTTCGTGCATGTTTATATATTTTGGCACTGTTTTTCACATAGATATCAGCCACAAGCAGCAACCTTCCCGATGGAATTTCTGTGTTTTTTTTTTTTTGGCTTAAGGACAAAAGCGACCACTATAAGCAAACTTTGTAATCAATTCGCGCGGCCCCAATCAGCAAACTGCCTTGCTCATTACCAATTCCAGAAAGACACTAATGCGTTTCCCAAGAGGAGATGGATTCGCTGTCGTCCTTCGCAGTCTCGGTATCAGATGGGCGCCGCTCATTACTTTCTTCTCCCAATTACAGGCTACTGCCTATCGTGCAACATGCAAATTGTTTCTTCCGAGGTTCGATGAAACACGAGAAGTGCTGCTAGCTTTGGCATAATACCACGCAATTCTGTCGGATGTCTGAAGACAGAAAGCATCGCTCTAAGCCCAATTGCGGGAGCGCATCTTTCGGAATAAGACCTTTGCTAAAGTGCAAGTCACGAACATTGCTTGGGCGTGAAATGGTGGTTCCGAGTGAAAACACGATCTTCGAAGATGCGGATCGAATGCCTAGCCTCGGCTTCTGATTCCACGTGAAGACGAGCGCTGTTTACGCCCATCAGGACACGAGAGAACTCGCAATTTTCAGCTCCCTGAATCCAATGGTAGGTCTTTTATATATTCTGTTCTGTTCCGTTCTAACTAGTTTGCTGTGGAGAGGTTGAGGTCTATACTCACTCTCTGTGTCCTTAGGTGTTTTAATTCTTATTCTACCGAGTAACCAAAGCAGACCTAAGTAATAATACAACACTAACAAACACCTAGCTCGTGATGATTTGTCATGGCACGCCAATCTTCCAGGATTGTGTGTGTGTGCATGTGTGTGCACGTGTGTGCGCATGCGTTTGTGCATGCGTGTGTGTGTGTCTGTGTGTGTACGTGTGTATGTATGTATGTATGTATGTATGTATGTATGTATGTATGTATGTATGTATGTATGTATGTATGTATGTATGTATGTATGTATGTATGTATGTATGTATGTATGTATGTATGTATGTATGTATGTATGTGTGTGTGTGTTTGTGTGTTTGTGTGTGTGTGTGTGTGTGTGTGTTGTAACTCGCGAAACAGCAAGGATTTGAAACATTGTCATGAGTAATAAAATGCGCTAAGAATAAGAAAACCAGTCTGATATATCTCGTGCACAGCAAGAATGCCTGGATATTTTTTAGCGGGAGCACATTTAACGGCGAAACTCAAAGGAAACGCCCAATTACTTGGCGAACTCTTGTTTCCCTAAAAAGCGTAAAATTGAAACTAAAGAAAACCTCACCATCTGAATGTCATTGTAAAACAAACACTATGTAGAAGCATATTGTGGTTGCAGTTAAAAAATAAATGCGTAGGAGAGGTGTGACAAAATGTTACGCGAGTTCTATCCAGTTTGACATATGCGTAAACAGTGGAGCTTTGGTTCATGTGTTTTCCCGGTGACTTTAAGTATTTTTGGCGATATTGTGCAGGTTTGTATGATTACGTTGAATGCAAAGCAGGGATGGCCCGAGAAAAAAAATTCCGAGGAATTTTCACACCATTGCCCCACCCCTTTCCCATATCTACCCCCAACCCCGTCTATACTAGGCACAATCACCACAGGGCGTACCTTTGCGAACGCTTGGGCAATACATCCAATAGATAGGACTGTGCAGCACTAAAGGACAAAGAACAGAATACGTACACAAAGGTTGCACCCACCACTGTGCGGCTCCCTCTTCGTCCGCGACCGAGGCAGAGTCTGTCATCTATGGGTGTATAGGAAAACTAGAGTGTGGCTACCCTTGTTACTGGTGTGTTGTACAACGCAGCTCTAGAGCAGCTTCACGGCTAAAATTGTCGATTTACCTTGAGTAGCAGCTCAAGTCTTCGAAAACTTCGGTTCGTCTTGTAGACGCAAACTCACGTGGTTCAGTTTCATGCTTTGCATATCGGTCAGCCAATGCCAGAGCGTGAGCGGAACAGAAAAGCACATGGCCTTATTAACTAGGTCCCAAGAGTTGGGTTACTAAATGTAAGTACAACTGTTGGTTGTACACGAGGCCAAATGGAAAAAAAATGCGTGTTAGTCAGTTGTTTTAGGGGCGAAGCTGTTTAAGGCGTGGGTCTGTACATTCTCTGAGGTAATTAGTTGTGGTTGTAGTAGGTAGCCACCTCAAGTTTAGTTCTTGCAGTGTTGAATAGATGCCGTTGGTTGATCAGAGATGTTACAAAACTACCTGGCCTCCAAGATTGCGGGTGTGTGGCGGGCTTCTCTCCAGCCATCCCAATCGCACGGAGAGGGCGTGTTTCCAGAGGTGGGCATGGCCCACTCTTTCCTCCGCACCGCGGCGCTCTTTCTTTCAGTCGAAAAGGCTGCCGCGCTGTTAGCAAAGCTTCTACGTGCGAGAAAAAAATGGTTTTGCCCTTTTTTATAGCTTTGTGTTCGTTTCGAAATTTCGGACAAGGAGTACGAGAGGCAAATTCGATTCTGGGTCATTTTCTTTTTAAATTGTGTTTTCATTTTGCTGCAGATTGGCGCCGCCCATGTTAGAGCACTAAAAATTGCGATGCCCCTGCAAGAGGTTCGCATGTGCTTTAAACTATACTTCGAAGTTCGTGGGCTGTGCAGAAAGCGGGGGGGGGGGGGGGGGGCACCTGCGAAGAAAAAAGAAAAATGGCAGCCCGATCCTCAAGCATGGTTACACGACTGCAGCGTTCTACGTCCTTGAATTACTTTTACACTCGATGAAATGAATTCTTATTGCTCTCGTTGAACTAGCACTGCTTTTTATTGTAACATTGTTTAGAGAGTTTTCGCAGACGGCCTAGTTTGATCACAGCTTTGGCACGACGAGATTTTATCGCTTCTTAGAAGCGTTCTTCGCTCATTAGGCTGGCATGCCGACCGTCCAGCCGTGCTCGCCACAACTGGTCTTCCCTAAAGATGAGGCGCGTTCAGTGGCACTTGTCGACGACAAAAAAAGAACGTTGTTCGGCGCGCAAAAGATAAATAAACAAAAACAGCATATGCACGAAGTGGATGATTAGTGGGGTGAAGCCTCAATCCATTCATCCACCCGTCAGGGCAAATATTCATCCATGCGTCCACAACGTCCTATCACACTACAGCGCGCATTGAATGGGCGAACGCTTCGCCCCACTCAGCGTATCATTTACTCCGTGGATATGCTGGCTACGCTGGATATAAGGATGACCGATCAAGTTATGCTATAAAAAGCTTCGTTCCTAAAAGCAATAAAATCACGTGGCGCTACGCGTCGCAGCTGTGCCAACGCACCTGTAATTATTCTCTAAACAGCGTCGAATTTAAATCAGCGGTAGTTCCACGAAAGGAACAAAAAAGTACCCCATTTATTTGCATGCAACCCGTGAGCGCAGAATGCAGCGTTCTGATTTCGCTTGTGGAGTTGGTTGTCTGTTTATATTAAATGTGTAGCATTTTTTCTTCGCACCTACTCGATTGCAAATCAAGCGTGGGCGGCGCCGTTGACACTGCCACTGCACATGCTGCCGTTTCCTGCCTAATTTTCTTTTTTTCATCTAATGTGCAGGAGGGCACGCATCAGTATGACATATTCCTCAAATTAAAAGGAAGAAACAAGACGATGTCTCTTCCTCTAACAGGAAAAAACTACAGCATTGACATAGAGTCAATTGTATAAACTTTAATCAGTCGGCAAATAATTACTTGATCACTGCTATTGAATCAAACATTCATTTTGACTTCCGCTCCAAAATTGTCTCTCCTCAATGCAGAAGGCCAGTGACGCATGCACGCAAGGTAACCACACGAACGCCGCAGCATGAGCGCGTCAGTAAGAAATAATACCCGCTGGAGAGGAACGGTCGCTGAGCCGACCAAACTCGGCACTCAGCATAAGTAACTGTCTTGCTCTCTCCTCGAAATGTGCCGGCGCCGTCAAGTCTGGTGCCAAAGCCGCGCTCTCAAAGCGTACAACGCTTCGCACACACCAGCGAGGCTGTTTCTCTTTCTAACTACCTCCCGTGGGGCTGCAGAAGCAGGTGGCAGGGAGGAGGTCTAGACTAATTGATTGATATGTGCACGGGGTTTAACGTCCCAAAACCACCATATGATTATGAGAGACACCGTATTGGAGGGCTCCGGATATTTCGACTACCTGGGATCCTTTAACGTGCACCCACATCTGAGCCAACTGGCCTACAACATTCCAGCATCTATCGCAAATGCAGCTGCCGCAGCCGAGATTCGAACCCACGAAATGCGGGTCAGCAGCCGAGTACCTTAGCCACTAGACCACCGCGGCGGGGCAGGTCTGGACTACGTCGAGACTGAATGTCACCGGCTCTGCAACGACCACGGGCTGTTTACAGGAGTGCTTTTATCATTTATGGTCACCCATCCACGCTGTGAGTTCTACGATGTTCAGTCGATATGTCGGGGAATGTAAAAACATACATCGAGGTGTTTTGCTTGTTGGAGAAGAACGCCGCACGCGTTCACAGTTTTGTGTATCTTGTATGAAACACTGCGCGTTTCGCAGCAGTGGCAATGCACACTTTTTATTCTTCAGTAGCCTACCTCGAGGAAGACATGGTATTCTGAAAGAGGCCGTTCAGCCGCAGGTGCAACCCTTTGATTTGAATGCACTAGAAACTACTGTGAATGAACACGATACTGATAATGTCATTGTGCTAGCAAAATATAATCGAAAGACAGATGATGAAAAAATGGTAGGATGATAACTAAAACAACTTACTGTAAAGGACGTGGGGAGTAAATGTAGGTCGGCTAACGTAGCTTTTCACAATGTTCCGGCGAAATGACTAATCACAATAATATGTGGCCCAATCACGGCACCTAATTATCTAAAGCGTATGTGGAATTCGGTTGGCCAGCTGATAAATATCAGTACGCAATAAAATAGCAATACGACCTCTAAGGATAAGAATGCAATGTAATTCATTCATGACAATTAGCCTAGTTCTCACCTATATACGCGTCTCCAGAAAGGACGAATGCTAGAATGCTTCTGTCACAGACGAAATAGTACCTTCATACAATGATCTATACAAGGAAATTCCAGCAGCTGCCCTGATTTCATTCGCCAATTTCACCAAAATAAAAGCCCCACCTGAAAAAATACTTGCTCTCGGTTGCAGCGACAAGATTTGTCGGTGGTGATTTTTCGCTCACACGCGAGAAAAAAAAAAACATACGCTCGCTGAAATCTCGCGCACTCTGTTTTCTGCCGTGGTCTCTGCCTCTCGAGAAACCTACATTAAACCCGCCCTCTAGCGGTAGCCGGGCGCGTGAGGCAAGATTAGCTAGTTTTGCTGGGGAGCACGGTGATTGGGACGGCCGGAGAGAACAACGCCGCACGCCTGCAATCTCGGAGGACATGTAAAAAGTCTACATGGCGTCACTTGGAGTGTTCGCTAGATGGCCGTACCTGTTTTGTTAATGAAAGATGCACGATGTTATACTAGGACTGACGTCACATATGACGCGTGTCATTGGTGGAAGGCAATCGTTCGATTTAGTGCGGTGACGTACGCTAGGGGGAGCGTTGTAATAAAATTCGTTCGCTACCAAGATCCTGTCATACGAGAGTGGGGGGCCCAAGTGGCATGGCATACACACACAGTGTTTCTCACGTCTAAAATGATGATACACGGAAGATTCACGGTTTACCGATCATTTTCTCCGGAGCTTCTCCCACTCATCATCCTTCACCCCGTGGATATGCTGTCATTTGTTTTAGGTTTAAAGTGAACATAGCCACTGTGCTCGCCACGACTTTTTTTTTCTCAGAAATTGTGAACGTTATAGTGGATGGTAGACCACGTGGGTGCTATGTAAATAATTTCGTTATATTCGTTGCTAAATGTGTTTCATCGATTAGCTTCTGTATTTATTTAATTTCCTGCAAAGCATCACGTAACATTGGTGAACGCGATCAGTGGCATTATGTCTCCTATCAAGCTTTTAACTTCATGAGACTATATTTGAGAAAATAGGAGCCGGCATGTTACATGTGTGTTACTACTTTTCGCGCAGTTTAAATGGGGAATGGTAGTGATAGCGTCTATATAAAAATCAATAAAACTGAGCGATTGGACATTGAAGTGGTAAAATAATTTTATTCAACATTACTGGCATTTGAATTTAGGAGCATGCATGGACAGCCTTGCGTAAAATTATCTTACCCCCATCCCACAGCAGCACATATTGACACATATGAAGTTTAAAGCATGAAAACACTATGCTGCGTCGAATATGTGTCCCTGCCAACCACGCTGGAGCGAATGCTGTGGGTCAGCGGTCACAGGTTGAACTCTGTCGCCGTACTTCACTGGAGGCAGAATGCTGGATGCTTGTGTTGTGCACTATTATTACACGTTAAAACACTATGTTTAGCACTCTCATCCATCGCCTAAGACTAGCAACTGCTTACACAAAGCACTTACTTTGAATACACCCTGCACCATTAAAAGCAATTATGTGCGTGCTCAAGGTAACGAGGATGGGTCTGTGCTCGACTATCCCAAACACGAGACACAGATGGCGACTCGAGAACACACTCATCACCCTCGCTCCCTTATTAATACTGCCAACGTTACAAGGGTCTATGCAGATATAGATGAACAATCACATACAGTTCAATAAGAAACATTCACGCGCCATAAGTGTGAGCATCATTTCAAGCCCAATGCTTACTCTAAGGATCTGCAAAGAATAAAAACAAGAAAAAACTAAACGCACAAATTCACTCGCCGCATTTATGGGGTGTCGTTTATTATAAGTAATAAAGAGCGCTGAATGACCTGAATAGGCAAGTGTAGGGAGCTTGCTTAAGAACGCAGTAAGAAAACAACAGAAAACCAGTGAATTCGGCATCATGTTTCATTCTCTAATTACTTGAGGGAAAAAATGGCAGCATATCCACCAAGTGAATGGTGGAGAGTGAGGCGAAGCATCCGTCCATCCATTCGTTTTTGCTTCCGTCTGTCCATGCGTCCATCTGTGTGACCGCCCGTGCGTCCATCCGCCCGTCCGTGCATGTATGCGTCTGTTCGTGTGTCCGTCCCTGCATTCGTCCATGCGTCCATGCGTACATGCAGCCATCCGTGCGTCCGTCCATGCATCTGTCTGTGTGTCCGTTCGTCCATCTAGTCAACAATCGAAGTACAACCATCTCCCATCTTTTCATCATATATTCCCCATATAGAAGCACCACCATCCAGCGGACATTCCATTGACTAAACGAGAGGTGGCACACGCACACTTTCTTACGGCTTGCACTCTGTGTCTACTTCCCACCTTTAACCTACTCGATTTTATGATATAGACAAGTTCACTGTATTCATGGCACTGTGGCCCAATGCTCGCTAAACCTTTCTAAAACCAGGGACGTTACGACCAGCGAGTATAACGAAGCAATCCTTTCTTGTCAAATAGTGCTCAATGTACTTGCCAATGACTGCTAATGGAGAATGAGCGATAGGAGAATTCGGCTTTTTGTTAACGCGCACGCTGCAAATGTTTTATTTTTCAACAACGCACAGGAGAAATCTCCCACCTGCACCACCTTGCAGGTCAAAACGTAAGACTGGTTACACTCTACTACGACTACGACTACTACGAGTGACGAACGAGTGCCGCTTTAAGGAGCTTCGCTCCTAAAGAATTGGCAGATCCCACGTACAGTGGGAATCGATAGTATGCGAAGCACGAATGAGAAATGTTTATATGTCACTTTAAAAACCGCACAAATTTACGAGGCGAAAAAAATTATACCGTCCATGACTTCCACGTCACGTGATACCAAATTTAGTATCTGTAACGGCCGCGGGCAAACTACGAGCGTGGCATGTTATCACGTTCTTACTTGACACGCGTGTCAGGATTATCATGTTTGCACCAGTCATATACTTCGTATTCCATTGCGGTCACGTAACACCAAACTTGGTATATGTGAAGCTAGTTAATGGCTGCGAGCACATCATCAAGGGCCCATTATACCCCAATGTAGCGTTGACGCGCGCGCACGCTAGACACAGCGACGCTACGTTAGCAAAACGCGAACACTCTATAGGCTGACGCCATGCGCGACCAGCGTCAGTCGACACGGCCCGACAGCAACCAGCGCGAAATGCGACATGCTGCATTTCACGCCGATGCGTTCCCACACAACACTGCGTCTCCGTTGTTTAGTGACGAAGGCACGCCGGACGCGCTGAAACGCGCATGCGTGAAAGCAGCGCAGTGTGGTGCACGCCTGCGATATTGCAGGACCAAGGAGGATTGAAAAAACTGCTGAAGTGGAAGTGATTGCGCAGAAGTAAAGCCGTTCGTCTGGCAAGATGGCGGTTGTGGTGGCCATCTTACTAGGGGCATGATAAAGTATCACCGTTCAGCGATTAATAACGAAGCGTTTCCCTCGCACGCCCAACGAGTTTAATGCGGGAACTTTTTCGGGTCACATAGTGCTCCAAGTGCGTCTTCCAGTTTCTAGTTTTCCTTAGTGAGGCTCTAGTTGGAGGCAAAGCCCCGCCGCGGTGGTCTAGTGGTTAAGGTACTCGGCTGCTGACCCGAAGGTCGCGGGTTCAAATCCCGGCTGCGGCGGCTGCATTTCCGATGGAGGCGGAAATGTCGTAGGCCCGTCTGCTCAGATTTGGGTGCACGTTAAAGAACCCCAGGTGGTCGAAATTTCCGGAGCCCTCCACTAAGCCGTCTCTCATAATCATATGGTGGTTTTGGGACGTTAAACCCTACAAATCAATCATCTAGTTGGAGGCAAAGTTC
The DNA here is from genome assembly GCF_043290135.1 of Rhipicephalus microplus. Taxonomy (NCBI): domain Eukaryota; kingdom Metazoa; phylum Arthropoda; class Arachnida; order Ixodida; family Ixodidae; genus Rhipicephalus; species Rhipicephalus microplus. Next base: position 116,933,331 of record NC_134704.1, read on the forward strand.
TTTGAAAATTCAGTTATTCACACTCTTTTCTGCGTGTTATTTCGTCGGGAACAACTATCTTTTAAACTAGAACTAACGTAGCATTTACATAAAATATCAAAGCCACCTAATTTTTAGGTAGGCACTATCAGAAAAGAACATGTTTCCACAATTTTGGCAGCGGCATAAAGTGAGTTCACTTCTGCTGGCAAGGCATTGCGGGAGCTTCCACTCCAGCAATTTTTTTTTAATCCTCCTTGGGCAGTACCGGCGCCTGGCGTCGCAACGCCGGCATGACGCGACCAAAGCAACGTCGATGAGCACGCGCACTGCGTCACGTCAAAATGTATTGGCGTCTTGATTGTGGCATGTAGTCATGTTCTCACATGACACGCATCTCATGATTATCATGTTTGCGCCAGTCACATACCTTCGTAATTCATTGGCGTCACGTAATATCAAATTTGGCATTTGTCAGGCTAGCGAAACGGCCGCGAGCGCATCATGAGTTTGGCATGTATATATAGGGGTACGACGCCGCATCTAGGATGGGTGACTCACGACCACTGCTGTTACAGGTTGCGGTTATCTGGGTTGCTTGCTCCTGGGTCCCCGGATCCTGCGAGCTGGCTGGCACCGACCGCCTGCCTCTTCCTTGGCCTACCGAAACCCTTCTGAAGCCTAACTTGGATGAAATCGGCGCCTCAATCTGGCAACGCGGAACTTCCGTATTGCCTCATGACGTCAACTGGAAAGTATATAAGCGCCATCCTTCAGCCGCCTACTTTGGGTACGACGCTTCATCTGAGATGGGTGACTCACGACCAATGCTGTTACAGGTTAGTTATATGAGGGGTGCTGCCTGTACCAAGTGTTATCATTCCTGTCTCATTGCGGTGTCGTGCCCACCAGAGTTTTGCGATGTGCTGAAGCGAGTGTTGTGTTTGCCGTATAAGTTGTGCTCTGATGCCTTGAGGACATTGCTTATGCTTTCTGGTGACGTCGAGTCGAATCCGGGACCAATGAGCAAAACTGAAGCTGGTTCGTTTGCTTCGGCATTAGAAACAATAAAAAAACTTGAAGCTGATCACACCGCGATGTCAGCTGACCTGAAACGACTAAGGGGCGAGCACGAGACTACTAAAAATGAGATCAAATTACTCCATGCTAAAATCGCTGCCCTCGAGGCAACAATTCCTTTGCGAAATAACGCAGGAGGATCCACTGACAAAGCTCTGCTGCATGTTTCAGATCGGCTGACGGAAATCACGTCTAGATGCGACAATGCTGAAATAGGCAGCGGCGGTCAAACCTTCTCTTCTTTGGAATTGAGGATAGCGAACCAGAGGATTGGGCCCAGTCCGAGGAAAAAATAATTAACTTTTGTTCTGAACGACTCGACATAACAACAACTAGTGCACAGTTTGAACGGGTTCACAGGCTTGGCAGAATCACCGAGGGAAAAAACAGACCAATAATTGCAAAACTAACCTTCTTCAAAGATAAACAGCAGATTTTGTCCTCTGCACGGAAACTAAAAGGTTCACCGTTTTCAATCGGCGAAGATTTTTCGCCGGCGACGCGACAGGCCAGGCGCAAATTAGTGAGCTTTGCCAAAGCCCAAAATAAGGCTTTCAAAGTGTCAGTTGACAGGTAGCACATTGATAAAAAAACATACGTCTATGACATCAACACGGACGCGGTTGTGCTATCAAGCAGATAGCTAAAGTCGAACAAGTCCTTGCAAGATCCCAAGGTGACTTCACTTCATACCATTCCTACATTATCGCTGTCATCTACTAATATCCGCAGCCTGGTGCCGAAACGAGATTTAGTCTGCTCATTTCTAGATGACAGCGACTGCGACATACTTGCCCTTACTGAAACGTGGCTAAACCCTGATATCACCGATATCGAAATTTTTCCCGATCGTAACAACTTCCACGTATATCGAAATGACCGTAAAACTAAGCGTGGCGGAGGTCTACTTCTTGCAGTAAGAAAGACTGTGCAATCATATGCTATCAATGTTCACTCTGATTTAGAAATGATCTGGGTTGCCTGTGTTACAAAGTTCATCACACTACTTATCGGCAATTGCTACCGGCCCCCTGATTGTTCCATTCATTTGTAGACGACTTGCGCAGTAGCATAGCCCAGGCCACTAATTTATGTCGCACCGACGCCATCTACATTTTCGGCGACTTTAACTTTCCCGAAATAGATTGGATCCAATTGTGTTCCTCTTGCCGCAATTCCACGGAATTTATAAACCTTGCGTTAGATTTTAACCAATCTCAAATAGTAAACCAACCTACGCGCGGCTCTAACATCCTTGACCTAATTCTTACGACAGTTCCTGAAACAGTAGGTACCGTTCTTAACATAGATGGTTTTAGCGACCACAGCCTCCTCCAAGTAACTATTAACATTGCACTACCTTGCCCCGCCGCGGTGGTCTAGTGGCTAAGGTACTCGGCTGCTGACCCGCAGGGCGCGGGTTCAAATCCCGGCTGCGGCGGCTGCATTTCCGATGGAGGCGGAGATGTTGTAGGCCCGTGTGCTCAGATTTGGGTGCACGTTAAACAACTCCAGGTGGTCTAAATTTCCGGAGCCCTCCACTACGGCATCTCTCATAATCATATGGTGGTTTTGGGACGTTAAACCCCACATATCAATCATTCCACTACCTTTCTCCGGCACCGACCACAAAAATATTCGCGACTATAGTGAGGCCAATTACAGCCAATTTTACGCCGAACTCAAAATTTTTTACAATGACACATTCCTACCCCTTTTCGATCGTCGTTCAGTAAATGATAACTGGGTGCTGTACCGAGATAAACTATGTACACTAACTATTCAGTATGTCCCCCTCGTAAAAGTGAAAAACGATAAAACAAACCCATGGTTTACGAAATCTCTCAGGCAACTCAGAAATAAAAAGAAACGTTTATACCGCACAGGTAAACGCCATGACACGCCCCCCGCGTGGCAGACATACAAGAATATTATGAAAAGCTACTGCGCGGCAGTACAATCTGCTAAACTTAAATATAATTCTGTCGATCTACCTTCCCTCTTGAAATCAAATTCCAAGAAGTTCTGGTCACTTGTTTCTCCTCAACAACATGGCCAACAAATATCTTTGCTAGATGACGACCATGTCCCTCTTTCAGATAGCCATTGCACATCAGCATTTAACGCAATTTTTTCATCCGTTTTCACCCTGGAAGACCATTCCGACGTACCCTACGTTCCCGAACTTGACATTGCATACATGGAACCTATAGAAATAACTGCCGAGGCTTTACTAGTTAATAACCTCAAGCTTTCCACTTCAGCCAGCATCGACGACATTAATTCTAAAATTCTCAAAAACACCGCTTCCGTTTCTGTTAACATTCTGTATCACCTTTTCAGGCAATCTTTAGCGACAGGTCAACTCCCTTCTGACTGGAAAATTGGTAAAATAGTGCCTGTGTTTAAAACCGGTAATAAGCATTTACTCGAAAGTTACCGTCCAATTTCTATTACATGTATATGCTGCAAACTTCTTGAACACATAATCACTTCCCATGTTTTCCGACACTTAGAATCAAACAATTTCTTCTTTCTGAACCAACTTGGATTCAGAAAGGGTTTTTCTTGCGAAACACAGCTGCTAGAACTAACAACCGAGCTGCATTCCAATATGAACAGTAACCTTCAGACTGATTGTATCTTCCTCGATTTTTCCAAAGCCTTCGATCGCGTAGCCCATTGCCGTTTCATTTCTAAATTATCTGCCCTCCGATTGGACTCTCTTACCCTATCTTGGCTTCGCAACATTCTTTCCCTTCGTCAGCAGTTTACTATAATTAACAATTCCCCTTCCCCTCTTTCCCACGTAGCTTCTGGCGTTCCACAAGGGTGCGTCCTCGGCCCCCTACTGTTTTTAATCTATATAAATGATCTGCCAAATAACATATCTTCCTGCATGCGTATTTTCGCAGATGATTGCATAATTTACCGTCCTATATCATCCCCCGACGACCACTTAAACCACTTAACTCTACAAAGCGACCTTCACCGAATTATTGACTGGTGTAACAAATGGTTAATGTCCCTGAACACGGAAAATGTAAAATAATCGCCTTTACGCGCAAACAAAACGCTTGCACTTTCCACTACACTATCAATAATCCTGCACTATCACAGGCATTATCCTATAAGTATCTTGGTGTTCATTTCACACCCAATCTCTCCTGGTCTCACCACATCACCACCATTAGCGCGAAAGCCTCCAAGTCCTCAGGATATCTACGCCGTAATTTACATAGCTGTCCCGCTCACGTCCGTCAACTAGCCTATCAAACCTTTGTCCGTCCCCTGCTTGAGTTTGCCGCTCCTATCTGGTCCCCTTATCACAACTACTTCATTAACATGCTTGAAGCTATTCAGAATAGGGCGGCCCGTTTCATTTCACGCAATCATGACTATTGCAGCAGCATAACGCAAATTAAAAACAATCTTTCTCTTCAACCCCTGAGCACTCGTCGCGACATTTCCCTTCTTTGCCTCTTTCACAAATACGTGTACACCAACAGACCCCTCCCACTCCACCTCGATGTTCCTTCCATTACTTCACGTAGGTTGCATAATCACTTCAGTTTCAAGCGATTATACGGGGCAACTGATTCATTCAACTCATCTGCTCTTCCTCGCGCCATACGTTTGTGGAATGGTCTTCCAGATAACATCGCATCTGTATCAGACAATAATTCTTTCCGTCAGTTGCTGCTTACTCTCTTTTCACAATAGACTTGCCACTGTTCTGCACATTTTTTTGTTTTTTTTTTGGTGTCGCATTTTGTGCCCGATTATGTTTGTTGCACACTGGAAATGTTTTCTGTATATGGGCATAGGTTCTGCGTTTTTTGGTGCTTTTTCTATTGTATGTTCTGCAAGTTATAAACAAACTACGGCACGTCGTTGAGGTAAAGCCAGCTGGCTATCTTTGGTTGATGTCGCCTTCATATGCTATAATGACTGTATTCGGTTCCCACTGTCGTGTGTGCACTATGAAATCGCCTTTTCTTTTTTCTTGTTATCGCCTGTTAACTTCAACTTATATTGCAATCCGTGTCATATTTTCATTGTGCTGATACGCTTTGTAACGCGTGAATTAATTTTGTGTGATCTGTAAAACATCACCAATTACCCCCCTTACTCAATGTCCTGTAAAGAGCCTGTAAGGAATTTTAAATAAATAAATAAATAGATATGTTGTTACATGACACGCATGTCGTTATTATCATGTTTGGATGTGTCATTTAGCTTTGATTTACGTTCGAGTCACGTAATATTGCATTTGCTACATGTGAAGCTAGCGAAACGGCCGCGAGTGCATCATTAGTGTAGCATGTAGTCATGTTGTTACATGACACGCATGTCGTGATTACCGTGTTTGAATGTGTTATTTACCTATGTCGTCCGTTCGCGTCCCGTAATACGAATTCTGGTATAAATGAAGCCAGCGAAACTGCCGCCAGCACATCATGAGCGTGGCATGTAGTCATGTTGTTACATGACACGCATCTCATGATTATCATATTTGCACCAGTCACATACCTTCGTCATCCATTCACTTACTGTGAAACCGAATTTGGTACATGCGACGCCAGCGAAAGGGCCGCGAGCGCATCATGGTATCAAGCCATGTTACATGACATGCATGTCATGATTTTCATGTAAGGGTCTGTCGTTTCTGTTCGCCATGCGATCATGCCATACCATACCAGTTTTGCAACATGTCATGTGAACGAAACCAACGCAGGAGCTGCCGAACCATGAAATATAAATCATGACAATCATGACATACATATTATGATTTTCTTGTTATGACTAGTCAAATATGTTCTTCATACAGTTATGTTATGCCATACCAAGTCTGGTATTGATACCATTATCAAAACAGCAAGGAGAGCTAAAAGTTGTAGGCGGCTAGATAGATAGATAGATAGATAGATAAATAGATAGATAGATAGATAGATAGATAGATAGATAGATAGATAGATAGATAGATAGATAGATAGATAGATAGATAGATAGATAGATAGATAGATAGATAGATAGATACGCTCAAGGTCACCGAAGTTCGCTAAGAAATGCTCACATTTAATAGCTATATTTGGAGTCAATTTGTGTGAGTGGAGTTCAATGAACATACTTTGCCTGTGCCTAAAACGTGGATTTTGTGTCCATTTGAAAAAGTCGAGCTCCCTAATCTTATGCTTGTTATGGACAGTCAGGAAAACGAATCTTAAATTTTCTACTGCTGTCTTTGTTTCTAAAGCAGGAAGTGTTGCATATCGGCACAGTTCTCTAGGGGAATGACAATGAAGACATTTTTAAAGGTAAATGTGGCATTTAGGCGTTGCACCTGGTCCACTTTGTGACGACTTATTGCCATGATGGATCCAACATTATTTTAGTTTGTTCTATAACGAATCATATTTGGGTTGTTTATGCTAAGTTTTTAATTTTATAAGTTTCACTACATATATGTACACGTACCTTGCGTCGTAGACTACATAGAGCTCTACTGGCTTTTTTGATTACCTTATCTACGTGGGTGTTCCTCCTGATATCAGTGAAAGTGACTCCAACGTACTTGAGTTGCCTTACTTATTTTAATCCAGTGCTGTTAATTGCGTACGTGTAGAAGTCTGCTTTTTTCCTGTAATATTTATTGACACTGATTTTTGTTGATTCAGTGTTATGTGCCATTGGTTGCACCACCCAGATTTCTCGTAAGCTGGCCTCCATGTTCTTTGATTGTCTGATGATGCTGTTCTATAATGTACTTGACTTGGAGCGAACGTTTTCGTTACCAAAATTACTAGGTCCATGGTCATGTAGAGTTTACCGCAAAGCAATGAAAGTGCTCCAAAGCTTTTTGATTACAACCACATTTGTGATCAATGTTTGACGGCCTGAATTGATAGTGCGCGTTGTGACATTGTGTCTGCTCTGCCCAAACGAAAATTTTTGGACTGGCCTATGTTAGATTGCACGCATTTTCTTCGTTTTTTTACTTCGTAGGAACTAAGTGGAAAAGAGTGGCTGTCACCAAGGTATGGTGACAACTCGTTCGTTAATTTTTTGAATAATCAAACGACATGAAAACACCACATAATCAAAATATTCCGAGCCCTGCAATACTCTGATATCGATAACGTGGTTTTTGACTTCAACTTGTTTATTAAACACATTGTAGTGAAGAAGAGGAGCTTCAGCGGCATTTCTCGGCGCATCAGGGGCATCGCCATCAGCATAAGCTCGTGCCTGCTGCGCTTGGCTGGACGCCGCTGACTGCTTCGCTTTCTGCGTTCTGCGCTGCAAATAAACCCCGTTACAAGTGGTGGATTCTGCTGGGTTTCAATCACCCTGGAGCTTCGGAATCGCATTTTACCATCCATTATGCCTACCGACGCAAGCGTCGCTCCAACTACTCCACCGGCACCACCTACTGTTCTCTGCACCGGTTCTCTGCGTCTGCGAGATCCCCCTGCCTTCTCAGGCACAGAAGACAAGGACGTTGACGACTGGATTTCAATGTATGAGCGAGTGAGTACTTACAACAAATGGGATGACACCGCCAAGTTGGCCTACGTCTCTTTCTACCTGTCGGACGTGGCCAAGCTGTGGTTTATAAACCACGAAGCGGAACTCCCTACAAAATCGGTCTTCAAAACGAGCCTCACACAAGTTTTCGGGCGGCCTGAGGTACGCAAACGCCGTGCCGAACAACGCTTACATACTCGGTCCCAGCAGCTTGGTGAGAATTTCACATGCTATATTGAGGACGTTCTGGACCTTTGCAAGCGATTGAACGAGTCAATGTCCGAAGAGCTTAAGATCAAGCATATCATGAAGGTCATTGAGTACGACGCTTTCCAAATGTTGCTTTCTAAGAGTCCTCGCGCTGTCCTAGAACTGACCGAGTTATGCCAGAGTTTTGACGAGTTGCGCAGGCAACGTCTTACCACCCGACGTCCCTCGGTGCTCGACGACTCTTCGTCCAGCCTTTCCACCCTTGGCATAGGAGAAGACCATGCCCCTCTTCTCTCCAAGATCCAAGAGTTCATCCGCGTTGAGGTCGCTCGTCAGCTCTCTTTGATGTCCTGTGTACCCGATCAACCACGCAGATCGCCGTCTACACTCCGCGACTTCATTCAAGACCAGGTCGCACAAGTTCTTCCTCCCGCCCGTGAACCTCTTCCAGTCGCCGCACCTCTCACGTACGCCGAAGCCGTTGCTCGACCTCGACAGCCTGCGTTCCAGCCAGCGCCTATGTATTCGCCGTCGCCCTTTTCGCCGCCGACCTATTCACCACCGACCTATTCACCGCCGCCTATGCCGATACCACCTCGGCCGCAGTTTTCTGCCCCCCAGCCGCAAGTCGGAGTCTACTCGGACCAATGGCGGACCTACGACAACCGTCCCATATGTTTTGCTTGTGGTGGTGTTGGCCACGTGGCACGTTATTGTCGTCGTCGCCAGGCTGCCCAGAACATTCGACGAATGCCATCTTTCGACCCTCAGTTTTCGTCTACGCCTTCAAGCCCTCCTTCCTCTTCCTTTTCTTCTGATCGTCCACACGGCCTGACCCGCCGCTCCCCATCTCCACGTCGACGTTCGCTTTCCCCTATGCGTCGCCGTTCCGGACCCACCGACCAGGAAAACTAACGGCCGCCGTTCCCGAGGCACGAACTGTGTCCCCGTCGCCATGCACAAGTCCTCGCCCCTGTCCAGCTAACGTCATTGAAGTGTCAGTCGATGGTATCGTCGTCATGGCGCTTGTTGACACCGGAGCCGCTCTATCCGTCCTGTCTATGAACCTGTGCCGCAAACTCCGCAAAGTTCTGACGCCATTATCCGGCCTCTCTCTTAGAACGGCTCACGCAGAAAGTGTAACACCTCTCGCAGCCTGCACCACACGAGTCGTCATCGAAGGGATTGTGTATATCGTCGAATTCGTAGTGCTGCCCTCGTGTTCCCATGACATGATACTCGGCTGGGACTTCCTTGCGAATAATAATGCCGTCATTGACTGCTGTCGCGGTGAACTTGAGCTATCTGCACTTCCTGATGTTTACGCTGTCGAAGCCTCCCTGCCGTGTTATAAACTGTTTGTTTCCGACGACACCACCGTACCACCGCGCTCTTCTCTGCTGGTGACTGTGTCGTGTGACGCTATTTCCGACGGTGATGTTTTATTTACGCCCTCTGCCCTGTTCATTCAACGCATATGTTCTCCACTGCCAATTGCTCTCCTTACTCTCCACCATGGCGTCACGAAGACGCTCGTGTACAATACGCTAGAAGGGCCTTTACCTTTATTCTATGGTGAATGTCTCGGTCACGTGCATCCGATCGACGCCCGTCACATTATTGATGCTCCATCTAGTTTACTTTCTACGGACCTCTGCGCACTCATTTCTGACTCTGTTGTTGACCAGTCACTCCTTGACGCTTTCTACCGCTCCATCGATGTCGCAACGTCTTCGTCAGAACGAAGCCAGTTTGTGAACCTGCTGCAAAAGTTTCGTACTTCTTTTGACAGCCACGCTTCTGGCCTCAGTCGCACATCGAACATATCTCACAAGATTGACACAGGAAGCCATACGCCTCTACGCCTCTCTGTCCGAAGCTGCCTGACATGCTGAAGAATGCCGCCAGCTTGCCCGCTCTTTTTCTACCGAGGACCAGTGGCAGCAGCAATCCCGCCAGACTGGGGACCGTTCGGCTCCAAACTTTCCACCTGGTTCATTAGTATGGCTTCGGGCACCTGCTAGCGCGCCTGGCCACTCCGAAAAACTTCTTCCCAAATAAATCGGGCCATACCGCGTTGTAGAGCAAACGTCACTCGTCAACTATATCGTGGAGCCCATCATCCCATCCACAGACCTACGCTACCGCGGCCGCGACACTGTCCACGTCTCTCGTCTTAAGCCATATTACGACCCATTAGTCGTTTCTTCTCCCTAATCCACCAGGATGGCGTCTTTTTGTGTGGAGGGCGATTGTAGTGAAGAAGAGGAGCTTCAGCGGCATTTCTCGGCGCATCAGGGGCATCGCCATCAGCATAAGCTCGTGCTTGCTGCGCTTGGCCGGACGCTGCTGACTGCTTCGCTTTCTGCGTTCTGCGCTGCAAATAAACCCCGTTACAACATATATACACAATTCACAATGTTGTGCATCCGCACAAGATCAGGCAAAAGGAGATTTTGATGTGTCCAGTGGTTTGATTAGTGGATGACCAACTCCTAAACAAAAGGGAATATTTGTTTGCAATAACCAATCGTGTTCTGGTTGCCATGAGTTACGACACAATATTTATGAAAGGAAAAGTGCAGGGTGCTTTATCTCGAGCCACAAGATTTATATATCTGTTTTATACAACAAGCACGTGCAGAGAGAACAACAAACACGACCACATCAATTATCCGACAAGCACGCACAGAGACATGTGTTAGGGATAAGGTCATTGGATAAACAAGCATAAACTGAAGGGCTTGCAGTATAACCTCTTTAAGAGCTTTTCTTACGGACAAAATTTTTATTGCAGAAACGCTACAAAGAATAAATTGCAGAGGGAGCAAGCATGGTTATTACTTATTGGCGAAAAAGAAATGCATTTCGTGCGCTTCGAGTGCTCGTCATTTGTATCACTGGCACACTATGTGTTATGGGCTGCCCTACATTTTTTGTCGAGCCTGACTTGCGGAAAATACTATCGGTACTTCGAGCCACATCTGCAGTAATAAAACACCGATAATGAAATTTCAAGTGCACTTATTGCGCATTGTAAATAGATTTATGAGTAGGACTTGCCCGTTGTTCAGCAGGACTCGAAATGTATACGTCAATGTAAAGCAGAGTTGAACTGAATCGAGAAACGCACTTTTCTGTATGTTATAACTGATGTCGTAATTGTAGACAACATTCCAGAAAAATCAATGCGCAGTCTGGGATTACAAAATGGCACAGAAGAAAGGGTGCTGCACAAGATATAAGCGACCATAGACTATTTTCACGTTAAATTGCGCAGGAGAAAAAACCCAACTTACTGCAAAAGAAACAATTGACCACCTTGCGAAAAATATGCCGACTGTTGGTATTCGTCATTTTCGGTCGAAAATGTCACTCTTAGAATACATAGTGATTCACGTATTTCCCACGAACGTGTAACATAAACGCTGGCAAAACGAAATTCGAACACCCGGCGTAAAGTTTCTGACGAGCTCAAGTATATAATTTTCAAAAAGCTCTGAATATATTTTCTTGACATCTACGCGTTTATTAGATTATTACGAATGCGTTGGCACAATGTAACTGTTTCATTGTGAGTCATTCATATCAAGGGGATAGGAAGTTTTAAAGAAATGATTTGATTGATATGCGGGGTTTAACTTCCCAAAACCACTATATGATTATGAGAGACGCCGTAGTGGAGGGCTCCGGAATTTTAGACCACCTGGGGTTCTTTAACGTGCACCCAAATCTGAGCACACGGGCCTACAACATTTCCGCCTCCATCGGAAATGCAGCCGCCGCAGCCGGAATTTGAACCCGCGCCCTGCGGGTCAGCAGCCGAGTACCTTAGCCACTAGACCACCGCGGCGGGGCAGTTTTAAAGAAAGAGAGAAAGAGAAAAGCCAAGCAGTGGCAAGAAGGTTGACCAGGATGCACCCGGTGTAGGAAAGGGGAAATGAAAAGAAAATAACAGATAAGGAGAGAAGGAAAGAGAGATTGTCATAGATTAGCACACACAACAGTGCGTGTACCGCGCATTCCCGAAAGGTAATAAAATGACGAACAAAGAGTGTACAGACCGCGACTGTTTTAGATGAACTTCACTGCAGTCCATGATGTTAAGGCTTGCAAGGACTGGTTCTAAGGTATTGTTTCGTACAATCCAAATGGTGTACGAATAATTGTTTATTGGGGCTAACTTGTGCCCGAAAAGTAAAGGAAAGTGCAGCGGCGTTTCTAACAGGCAATCAGCAAAAGGGATGAATCTCCGAGAAATCCTCGAGCGGTTCACCACTTCTTTTTCATCAAAATCCCATGCTGAGTTGGTGCACGCCGTCACGGCCTTTTCTTGTTTCATCATCGGGCCGCTGGTCGCTTGGGAGGGGGGGCGCACGAACTAGCGCGCGTAGTTTGAATACTGCGTCTGCCTTGCGTCAGTATCAAGAACTTGCAGTGCGCTTCCCGCTGATGGGGTTGTCAATCCAGTGGGGGCATTTCCGATGGAGGCGGAAATGTTGTAGGCCCGTGTGCTCTGATTTGGGTGCACGTTAAAGAACCTCAGGTGGTCTAAATTTCCGGAGCCCTCCACTACGGCGTCTCTCATAATCATATAGTGGTTTTGGGACGTTAAACCCCACATATCAATCCATCAATCCAGTGGGGTACGTGTGTGCACATTGTGCTAATCAACGACCTCAACACGCCGACGACGGTTAATTTTTCTTCGGGAAGGTCGTCAGCACATTGTTATCTTTTCTCTGAGGACGTGCAGTGGAGATAACGACGGCCACGCGACATCCATTGTTCCCTTCATTTCTTCTGCGTGTTTTCGGCACTCCGACTGTAAGGCGCTGGTTGGTGGTGGAGGCGTAAGTGGTAGAGGTAGTTGTAGAGAAAGACAAGTCCGGTGGTCAGGTGGATTATGACGCCAAGGAGATGCTCCAAATTCATCAGTAGTATTCCTAGGCCTTCTTCGTTGAAGGAAATGTCGTTCTTACTTTTTGACAACGTCACTACTTCTTTGTGTGTTGAACCTTGTCTTAACATCCATTTTATAACGCGTCATTCTTTTTTTACTGCCAGACAGTCTCTCTATAAAGCTTCATGCAATCCGTGACAGTGGCTACATATCAGGGTATTAAAGATGATAGTCTTTAGTTGCGACCTTTGACAAAAAATTTTGGTGTGTCTGTCTGTCTGTACATTTGTCTGTTGGTCCACTCCTGACAATACCCCAAACGGCCGACCCCATCATCAGCGCCCACCAATAGTGCTCCAGAATCAGCGTTCTTTCTTTTTTCGATTGTCAGTAAAAATAATTATTGCGCATATCTGATGTACCATAACAATATGTCGATGTTCTGTATGTGTGCCTTTATACTGGAGAAGGCACACAAGTAATTTTAACGACCATAGCGTTTATCACGCGGCTCTGACAGTGCAACGTGATGCTCAAAAAGGCAAATGTTACCAATGCTTTGCTAAGACGACACGGTGGTGGCACCTGTCCGTCGCTTTGCTTTTTACACCTTATCGCCTCCGAAAATGGCAAGCCGCTTTCTCCTCGTGCGTGCGCGCCTTCCTTCGTTTTCGAAAATAACTGCCAGACAGCGCTCGTGTCTAACGTGCCTCGATGCGCTCGTTCGCCTCCACTGCACGCTCAAGGCACTCTAACGTAGCGCCTCCAGAATGTCATTCACCGATTTTCTTGCGTAGAACATCAAAGAAACGTTTTGTTCGCTCTTTCCAGACGGAAGACTGTCGTCTTTACACAAAATTTGCAGTGTAACATGCAGATCCAGGGCCATTTTTTTTGCTTGGCAAAATACTGCACTGCGGGGCTTTGCACATTGGGGGCAAGCCACAAACCACATTTCTTAAAACTCTGCTCACCTGACCCATTTTCTGACATTTCTGAAGTTGTAGTGGTTTCAGTGTAAAGAGACCAACCACGTGCCGAAAGTGTCCTACCTTCGCGAGGAATAGCAAACTGTTGCCTCTGAAGATAATCTTCACGCAACGTAACTAGCTTGACACTTATACGATGCCTGTGTGATCGCTCGCTATATTGATCAGCATGAATGGTGATATCAACATCGTATATTACATCAACCACCATGTCCTTGCTTAGTGGAATATGAGCTTTTACCAGGACGCCATTCAAGTCTTTAATGCCGGTCAGAGATAGAATAGATCCTGGTGTATTAGGTCGACGACGAAGACAATCGTTTGGGGGTTGACTCGTACATCCTCGATTTCGTTGGGATCTGAAGACTCGAGTGTTCACGAGACGGTCTGCTGATTGAGATTCTCCACGTTGTCTGTTGGCATGACTAGCACAAAGAGGGTGGTATAGGTAATAGAAGTCACTTTCTGCTTCACCGCAGGTGTGGTTGAAAGTGGGAAAGCACCGAGCGATCTTAGTTTAGGTTTACGACTGTACAGTGGGGGGAAGTTGCCTTTGGAATCGTGATAGCTCGTCGAGTGCAGTTTTGTTGGTTCACTTTCGGCGTCACTGAGTTCACTGTTCTGGCAAATGGACAGACAGACAGACAGACAGACAGACAGACACACAGACAGACAGACAGACAGACAGACAGACAGACAGACTGAAGGACGGACGAATGGACGGACGAACAGAAGGACGGACGGTCGGAGACAAGCGCCAAGCTAAGCTTACCACCATTTTCCACATTAGGGAATGACCCTGAATCACGTATATATTATGGAAAATATCTCAATTTCTTTTAAATTGCGAGACAATTTAAACCCGTATACCACCTTACCTGCGTCGCATTGAGCAAATGACAATTAAAAGGTGGCATTTCATACCGCGAGCGCCCCACCTCACATTTCTAGGTGGTACGTAGGAATAATTTCTATGTTTTTATGGGGAGAAATTACAATATTATTCGAAAGTAGAACACTTACGACATCTCTGAATGTTTCTCGAAATGTAAGTGCACAGATTCCCCTGCATTTCACCAAGCTACCACTGCGCGCGGTGGTTCGAGTTTCGAGAATTCGCACGTTGCAATGTCGGTGGCGCACTTTGAGGGCTTCTTATATTCAAGTTCATTTTTGCTTCTTGGTTTTTTACTCATTTACATACATACGTATTGGCCTCAAACTAACCACTAACAGCGGAGCCCTTATATATGTCTGCACTCTTCAGTGTGGACCCTCCAGTAAATCACCCTAGACATGGCAGCTCCACACGGCAGGTGTGGCAGTCTTGTGCGATTCCCATAAAGTTCGATATTTTCGCTTCTGTTCTAGTTCTGATATTCGAAACGAAGCAACAAAAATTTTAAAAAATAAGAGCAAAGCCCCTAAACCACCTGGCCCGCCTACACCTGTGTCACAAGTCCCGTTAATTCGGGAGGCGATCGCCGGGCTAATTCCAAAGACCGAAATATCGGCCCCCTGAACTGCACCACGAAAGCGTGGACAATTAAGAAGCGGTCCAGCGGACGCCGGCTGTGGCCCAAAGAACAAGTCAGAGCCGAGAGTTGATAAACAAAACAAAATTATATTCTCAATTTTGGCTGATCAAAACGATACACAATCATGCACACTCGACCATAGTTGAATACAATATGTCACCAATCAAACAATGTACTACACAGTACAATAAACCACACTCGAAACAACGGACAAAGACAACAATACGCAGTACAATGCAGTCGCATGCATCGAACAACCAAGACACTTAAACACTAAAGAGTTAGAAAACTTATTCAGTCCAAAGTTCTTGGAACAAAAGTCTGAATGATACTCTTCCGAGAATCACTCACTCAAAGTCCAGCGTTGTTGTCGTTCCGCTGCCCCCGAAATTTCTCTTCCAGGAAACTTCGCGTCTTCAATTGCCTGCTCTCCAAGCACCAAACTTCTTTGCCGGTAACACGTCGGCTTCCCACACGCAGCTGTTGCCATGCGTCTTCGCTCGCTAGCGGTAGACACACACTCTTGCCTGTAGCTCGAGTCTTCACCCCTCAGGTGTAAATCCTCTTCTTCTCCTCCTTTGTCACTGAAGACAAAAGGCTTCGCCGACACGGTGGAACACCCTACGCACTCTGGCGCATAGTTTCTTCTTCTGCTTTGTCACTAAGAAAAAAAGCTTCACCGACAGACACGGCGGAATAACCCCACGCACACTGGCACTAACTTCCTTCTTCTCCTGATCTCCCATCTCTGCTGCTCGATTAAATACCTTCCGCGCGAGATTCCAGAAAGTTTTCATCATTTCGTCAGCGCGATACGCAGCGAAGGCTGGCGAAAGCGCGAGACGGTACGAGGGCCGTCCGCGAAAGATGACGCAACCCTGCATCACCACGCCCCTTTCCATCAAGAACTTTCTAGGGCTTGCTCGGCCGCCGATGTGAGGAGGTTCGTCGGCGAACCTACGCTTCCGAGGGAGAGAGATGCGCGCCCGGGGAGTCTTTGGATGTTTGTTTTCTTTTTTATCATTGACCTCGAGGCGTCTCTCTGGCGCTTCGTTGCGAGAATTTGGCGGCGCGCCCTTTTTGAGCGCTCGTTTTGTGACAACCTGCCCCTCTCAGCACCATATCAGAACTCGAACGCTAACAAAAATATTGATTGGCAGACGACACATCGTGCAGGGCTGAGGAACTGGAAATGCGCAACTGTCAGTGGTGACTGCTAACTGGTCAGACCGCATTATGTCCTTGCTAATGAGTGGGGCACGCGTTGCCCGGTTCACCTTTTGTTTGATGCCAATAGTAGATTTATGCGGAACATAATGACGATGGTTAGGGCAGAAACAAGCTGAGAGTGCCCATATGTTTGCTATCGCAGTAAATAATGGCTTTTGCTTCACTGTCATTTTAGGCAAATGCGTAAAGAACAATACGACTTATTCTTCAGTTGTCAACGTCCGTTTTCGCGTTGTTTTTCATTTTCTTTTTAATGGCATAATAGAAATTTTGACATAAAGCTTCTAAGATATCAGTCCACTGTCAGCCATTTATTTGCGTTCTCACTCCACTTCGCCTCTACTAGCCTCTTAGATGCCTCCTCGAGCCGTTTCCTTTGCATCACTACACCCTCCCAGATTCCCGTTTCTATTTCTCCGGAGGTGTTATGAAAGTACGTGTGATAGAGACCCCTCTGCGACCATGCCCCGAGGGCGCGGGTAATATACCGTCTTCAGTACACCTTATTCCTTGGCGATATTCATGATGAATTAGGAACTAGTAAATAGACACTTCAAGTCGAGTCCTTTGCGTATAGAAGAATCATGCTTCCAGGCTGCACATCGGGGATCTCCGATAGATGACGCTTATAGAAGTTCGGTTTCATTGCTTGGCGATACCGTTCTTTCTCCTTTTCTTCCATGGGTGTACCCTTGAGAATAATCTTGTCAACTAAACAAACCCAGTGGGCCACCAACTTGATTTTTCGAAAGCCACAAAGCTCTGGTAGCATCCAAGCCTCGAAGTGTTGGAGCGATTAATGCAATATGGTCGCCTCCGAAGCGCATTTACACTCGCCTTTGAAGCCTCGGTGTACAGAGAGGAACATCTTCTGGTCTATAGCCTCTCTCTATGCGAGGTAATCAGGTTCAGGGTGATATGGCGTGGTGTAATTTGGTGCCTCTTCTTTCTTTCTATCGTCAAAACTTAAGACTACGGAAATTCGGTTCGTTGTCGACAAGTATTACTTCAACGTCCTGAACACCTCCCGATCGAGGAGTTAAATCACTCAATTTGCATCTTAGCAGCCTGGCTTAGCAGCAAGTTTGCGTGTGCATTTGTTGACGGCATGAAAACGCTTGCACTGTTCGCACGCCCTCACACTTTTTGATTTCGACCAAGTCGAGGTGCCCCTAAAGGGACATCAGATTACTTTGGCGTTATCATTTGATTTCCTCGGTGCCTTAAAATTGCTTTGACCTTACATTCATAGCACATTTTGACGTAATTACTGACATCGGCCTTCACGTTTGTCCACGTAAACCTCGCTGTTAGCTTTCTGTATGTCATCAAAAATTTGGACTTATGGTATAGCGTCAATGTAGCCCCAACATCGGTCTCAGGCACGTGTACTTTCACATTTATAAATACCAATTTTCCGCTTTCTTCCCTCAGCTTTATGCTCCACTTGATTTTATTGGGGTATATGTTGTCTGGACAAGACATCAGCATCTTTTTGATAAATATGTTGTTTAACGTTTCAAAACCACCATTCGATTATGAGAGATGCCTTAGTGGAGGGCTCCGGAAATTTTTACCAACAGGGGTTCCTTAACGCGCATCCAAATCTGTGCACGCGGGCCTACAGTATTTTCGCCTCCATCGATAATGCAGCCGCCGCAGCCGCGATTCGATATCGCGACCAGCACTGCGGGTCAGCATCTGAGTACCACAGCCACTAGACCACTGCGGCATGGCAAGGCAACAGAATCTTGGTGATTTTGTCCCAGACGAGGAGGCGCCTCAAGAGTGTACTGTTTATACTCGTTCAACCACCATGAAATTCTTTCCTTTGGCTGTGCGAGATGAAGCAGCTAAGTCAAGCCTTCGTTGTTGGGGAACAGTTTAAAACACGGGCCTTCCAAACGTGTCCTAAAACACCTCAATGCCATAACCACTGCTTACGGTTCTTTTTCTGTGAACAGTAAATAACTTCGGCTTTAGTAAACATGTAAAAAAATATTCCATCACTTGTTATCTCGCCACAGACTCCTAGTCTCTTTGTTAAAAAACAGGTGCAATTCCAGAGTGTGATGCGTCGGTGTCGAGTAGAAAGCGTAAAGTAAAATCCGGAAGCGCCAATACAGAGTCAGACGAATTGAAGGTAACTAGCTCCAAATAAGCACGCTCGCAGTCACCCACCCACCGGAATCGAACGCCTTGTAGAGTTAGCGATATGAGGCACATCTTCTGGGCGTATTTTACAATTGTTGTGAATTTTTCTGGGAGTCTTACAAAGAAACGAAAACAATGGACGTCATGAGGCTTCACTAGAGAACTGGTGCCCTGTACGTTTTCTTCCTTGGTACACTGACTATTCCCATCGGAACGTTTTTTGAGAAATACTACAGTCCCACAGAAGAACTCATTACCTTCGCAGTGCTTTTGCATTAACTTTCCATCACTGATAGCTTGTAGCACCGCTGTAAGGTGAAGTATATATGTTCATTATTCTCCTTGAATACACCAGAATATCGTCCACGTAGACTATGCAGAGCTTTCTATTAAACTCCTTCAAAACGCTGTTCGTAACTATCTGAATAAAATGCGTCTGACTTCTCTCCCCCTCGAACGGGAGTCTGTTGTATTCGTACACATAAAAATTAATCAATGCCGTGAACTTCGTGTCTTCCCTCGGAGCTTCTGGCCGGTATCCTCGACACAAATCTACTCTGGGAAACCAATCACACCCCCGTCTATGATTTTGTTTATTCTTGGCAATGGAAAAGGGAACGAGTTTTTTGCCGGTTGATCAGTCTGTGATCGGTGCGAAATTGACAACATCCATCTTTATTCACGATCCTAATAGGTGCAGCAAACGACGGCAGGGTGTTCTGATGAAGCCCGCGTCCAGCCTATTTTGAAGTTGTGGCCTTAACCAAGTTTTCCTTTCATGGCTCGAGGCCTACTGTTTTTTGTTACTGCGTTTTTATCACGCATTGCGAAGGGCACCTTGATTGCGGTGGTAGCTGTGGGGTAAGTGCGAATAGAAAAGAGCTCTGCATACTTTGACTTCACTTTCTTGGTGCACGTTACAATCTTGGGCTGCTTTCCAACAATAGCGAATCAATTTTCGATTACGTCAGTACCGAAATTGTTGTTTCACAGTAGGTTGACTTGCACAAGTTTCATGTCTTTTCGGAAGAGGAGAAAAGCAAAATTAACACAATACATCACCAGGCATTTTACTTTTGCGGTCAGGTTCCCGAAGCCCCCTTTTGCTTTGGTCCATTGTATGACCTCCCTGCAAGTTCAGTAATAGCTGCAAACCCTGATTGGTTTTCCTGGCCAGATGACATCTTTGGCTACAATCTTCTCGTTAATTAGCTTTATATTCGTTGGGTCCTCGCTCTGTTCCTGTCCTCGCTGTCCTCGAGGTAACCTATGATGGTTCCTGAGGTCTGAGTGACCTGATTCATTCCGGAATTACCTCCGCTGCTACTTCAAGGGTACCTTGGTGCTTCCTCTTGTGGTGGTGCGACTGGATCGGGCGGTTCTCTCAAGCATATCAACCTCATGTCTCTTCTCCCAGCCAGGCATATTCTGCCTGGTCAGATTCCCTTCGTAACAGTAATTTGCTAATCGATCTGTTTTTGCGCAGTGGTCTAAAAAGCGTTCCTGTGGCTCTAGTTTCAACCAATGGCGAGTTCATTCGCATGACGGAAATTGCAGACATCAAGTACAGTGGTAATCGATGGCATGCAAAGCACGAATGAAAAATGTTGATATGTCACTTTCAGATAAGCACAACGTTATGAGGTAAATGTAAGTGATGCCGCACATGACTTCCCTGTCATGATTATTATGTTTAGATATCTGATTTACCTTCGTCGTCTCTTCACGTCACGTGATACCAAATTTAGTATATGAGGAGCTAGCGAAAAGGACACCAGCACGCTATCAGCGTTTTATGTTGTCATGTTCTTACATGACACACGCGTTTGACACACGATTCACTTCACGGAACACCAAATTTGGTGTATGTGGGGTTAGTGAAACGGCTGTGAGCGCTTTACGAAGGGCCTAATATACTTCTGTGTAGCGTTGACGCGCGCGCATGCTGGGCACAGGGACGCTACGTTAGCGAAACGCGAGCACTCTATAGTCTGACGCCAGGCGCGACCAGCGTCTGTCGGTGCGGCCCGACGGCTACCGCCGCGAAATGCGAGATGCTGCATTTCGCGCCGATGTGTTACCCAGACAACACTGCGTCTCCCTCTTTTCGTGACGGAAGGACGCGTGACGGAAGGATGCGTCAAAGCAACGCAGCGCGGCGCGCGTCTGCTAGTATATGGCAGGGCCTGCGCCTGGTGTTGCAACGCCGGAGTTGGTTGCGAAAATTTAGTGTGGTCCTGCAAGGCGCGCATCAGCGCGCAGCGGATGACTCCCACGTCGGGACCGTTAGACCAAGCCTATTGGCCGCTCCGCGGGCCAGCTGGACGGGCCAAAGTTGGTCGACCAGGAGGGAGCTGCGTAGGGCCGCCTCCCAGCTGACCGATGTAGTGTTGGGGTTAGTGTATATTGCCTTCCACTCCCATAGCATGTGCGCCAGTGTGGATACATCCCCACATGCGGGGCAAGCGCCATGGGGGAACACGTCAGGATAAATAGCGTGAAGAAATCTCAGTTTAGGGTACGTGTCGATTTACAGTATTCTGAGCGTAAGGGCCTGTGGCCTATTAAGATTTGGATGAGGGAGTAGATATAGTCTTCGCGCGAGGTAAAAGTGTTTTGTTACCTAGTTGTACGTGGCAGGCGCGTCCCTGTTTTCCGCAACCCCGCCGGAGGGACGAGACGAAATAAATGCCGGCGAGCATGCGCACCACGTCCCGTCAAAATGTATTGGTGCCTTGACAGTGCCATGTAGTCATGTATCATGCTTGCACCAGTCACACATTTCGCCATGCATTGGCGTCCCATAATACCAAATTTGGTATAAGTGAAGCTAGCGAAACGGCCACCAACGCATCATAAGCATGGCATGTTGTCATGTTACATGACACGCATCTCACGATTATCATGAGTGCACCAGTCACATGCCTTCGTCATTCATTCACGTACTGTAATACCAAATGAGGTATATGTGACGCTAGCGAAACGGCCGCGAGTGCATCATGAGCGTGGTATGTAGTCATGTTACATGACATGCTTGTCACGATTTTCATGTTAGGGTCTGTCGCTTGTGTTAGCCATGCAATGATGCCATACCGTATCACTTTTGCAACATGCCATGTGAACAAAACCACCGCTGTAGCAGCAGGGCCATGAAATGTAAATTATGACGTTCATGACATACATGTCATTATTTTTGTGTTATGACTCTAGTATGTTCTTCATACGGCCTAGTTATGGCATGGCAACTTTGGTGTCGATACTATTATTAGAGTGTACTAGAACTTTTGAGTGGCGCGACCGAAACGCTTTCCTCTTGCTTTCTCCATCCCCAACTTGTGGCGAAAGTAGCGGCGGCGCTGCCATCGCCCAATCTACCCACTTGGTTAACTCGGCTGGCTCGGCGGCATGGCCGGCATCTCGGTTTTAGTCGCGAAATGACGAAGAAGCAGCGTCTAAACCATTGTTAAGCGCCAGGTTGCACAACTGGATATCCGCGTGTGCAACAAAGTCGGAAGTTATCGCTTTTTTAGGCCCCGAAAGACGAAGAACGACGACTTCTTTGGGAGCGGAACCTCCATCGGCTTGACAAGCCACTTGACGCCGATTGTGCTGTGTGCGAGTTACATTTCGAACCGCATTTCATTGTGAGAGACTACGTACATGTTCGAAACACTGTCATGTTACCAATGGTGTTCAAGTCCGAATTCCTAGGGGAACGCCAACACTCGCCCCTGATGCAGTCCCGACGATCTTGCCCAACCTGCCTGCATATTTGACGCTCAAAACTCCGGCTGCGCGGACCCAAACAAAGCGGCGGCATCAGTGTGTGCCGGCTGAGAATGAGAACAGAAAACGGCGACGCATTAGCACTCCTGCACAGCTCCTTGTGGATACCAACGGTGCAACTTCTTCAGATGGCGACGAAGCTGACGAGACAAGCTCAAGTCCCTCGTCTGACGCGGTTGTCACTCTCGGTGACCTTCGTGGTCTTGTCCTACCATCAAAGTCATGGGCGCTGCACGAGTTTCCTGGATTTGACGGCGTGTCGTACGTAGCGTGCTCACTGAATCCTAGCACTCGTGAACTTTGCATTCAACGAGCCGTACACTTCACCTGTGCAGACAATGGAAGCGTGCAATGTGAAGCGTTCGTGCAAGAGAAACTGATCAGTAAGTCCAGTTTAGTAACTTTTCGAGAAGCCTCGGATGCTCTGCAGCTTGTTGCAAGCGTCCCACTCTGTTGTGGAGCAGCAGAAACTTCATTTCTGCCACCATCAGACCTTACCCACGGTCTACACGCGCAAACGAAGTCAAGAGGAAAAATCTTCTACAGTGTCAAATGAATCGGAAAATCAGCTAAGGAAGGTGAGTGTATGACATGAAAATTGTCTTGCATAAAGCCCTAGCACTAAGCGTGACAGTCCTAAGTGAACAAAAATTTCTGATTTTTTGCTATGGGGACAAGTTTCGATTGCTTTAGCCTAGCTAAGTGATAGTTACTGAGGAAAATCAAGCTGTATGTTCTAGCTGAGATGCATTTTGTGTATGTTTGCCAAAATGTTCTTCGTGTTTTTTTTCTTGGCATCTTTAGCTGTGTGCAGTGGGGCTAAGAATGGGAATACATTCCTCTTTAAATGTTTCTTTCAGGATCCCCATGCGTGCCATGTAAATACCTCCGTAAAGCTCTGCAGGCGAGGAAATCGCGGCTGAAGAGAAAAGCAGCAAATAGAACCTGCAAGAGGGTCAACAGGCTCCAAACTGTTACCAAGAGTGTCAAGAGACTGGCCTCAAAGGTGCATTGTTTGAGTGACACCATCTCCAGAATGAAAGATGCAACAGCTGAGGACATTTTACAACAGAAGTTGCAAAGTCTGTCGCAGAAGCAACAGCTAGCTGTGAGACAGTGTTTCGAAGCTGCAAAAAGAAAAAGCACACGGGGCATGAAGTATAACAAGGAATGAATGCTGGAGTGCATACTTCTTCGAATGCGCAGTCCCAAACTGTATGACTACATCCGGAGACAAAATATCCTAGTGCTTCCAGGAAACACAACTATCAGAAAGTATATATCAAGCTACATGGCTAATTTTGGTTTTAATGAAAACATGCTGCAAACACTAAAAAAGAAGACTGCCACATTGGACAGATTCAAGTGTCAGGGAGGTATCGTGATAGATGAAATGAAACTGTCTGAGCACTTGTCTGTCAACACAGCTGGCAAGGTCAATGGGTTCGTCGACTTGGGTGCCTACACACCTGAAGAACAAAAGCAACTGCCTTGTGACCACGGTCTTTTGGTAATGTTTGTGCCCCTCATTGGTAGCTGGAGCCAAATACTGGGAACATTTGCCACACGCACCAACATCAAGGGGGAGTTACTTGCAAAGATAGTGCTGGAGGCGACAATTCTGGCAGAGAAAGCAGGGCTTTTCGTCAACTATGTCACATGCGATGCCGCGACATGGAACAGAAAGATGTGGCGCATGATGGGTGTGAAGGCAAATTCAAAAGAAGTTATTGCTAAGAGAGTGCATCCTTCTGACGACAAGAGGTCTCTGTACTTCTTATCAGATTTTCCGCACCTTGTGAAGAATATTCGCAACAAACTTCTTCAAACAAGCTTCCACACACCAGATGGAAAGGTGAATATGTTATTCTTTTAGAAGGCTGCAAATTTACTTGAGACGCCCTTCAGATCTCGCTTGCACCTTGACATGTTTCTGAAAACAATGTCGAGCATGCAGTATGGAAGAGCTACAGAACTCTTGCCTGAAAATTTGGCAACCATTGCATAAATATAGTAAGGTAACAGGACTTGGTGTTTAAAGCAAAGTAAATGTCAGATACCAAATGTCATTTTTATGCTACATTTTTCATGTATCTGCCATTGGATAATTGCACTGCATGCCACATTTTTTTTTCTCTTACTCCAGGTTTCTATGGCGCCACTGCGAGAAGCTTTGAAGCTTGACGAGAATAACCTCACCTTGAAAGCTATGCCTCGGCTTACGAAGACCCACTTAGAGCCAAATGATTTTGAAGAAATGCGTGTGTCCCTCGCCTTCCAGATTTTCGGCTCTGATTCTTTGAGGGGCCTTCAGCTTTACAAACCACAGCTTGAGAAATCTTGTGGAAACATTGAGCCAACGCAGAAATTTTTCAGGTCAGTGCTATTTTTTAGAACTCATTTTACTCAAGCATGACCTTTACTCTGGTAAAGCATACATTGTGAAGCTGCATTAAAATATTGATGTGGCCCATTTTCACAGTAAATTGTTACAGCAATTCTTCAATGCATATTTAAAGTGAAATACACATAACATGATGCAGTGTGTAATGCAGTGACTATAATACATAATGCCAACAATACTTCCAGTTCACCTATTACTGAGTATTGTGGAGGTTTTTTTATATTTTGGACAAGTCTTGAGCATTATGACGTTCATAATTCAGAGACTGCACCAAGACCACACATTAGACAATTTTGCTGTGTAACTGTTTAGCGGTTAGGGTAACCTCCTTACTCATGCATCTGCAGGAGGATGAAGTCTCTCATCACAACTATGACAACGCGTTATCCAGCGGAAGCGTTGAGGCCCAACTCTCCGGTAGTACGAGACCTCGAAGAATTCTTGGAATTCCTCACAAGATGAGAACAGACTGCGGATAAAAAGAACTTCCTGAGTGAATCTACGACAGAAGGACTGAGGGTCACTATTAGGAGTACCTTGGGTCTTCTAAGCTACTTACATTAAGATCTTGGCTATGCATACTTGATGACAAGCCGCTTAAGCCAAGATAAAATTGAAAACCTCTTCGGTATTGTCAGGCTCTCATCTGGATGCAGTGCTCATACCATTTCGCAACAATTTCGCACGACTATTAATTGTCTCAGCTATTAAAATCTTGCCAAAAGTGTTCCTGGATCAAACGTTCCAGAGGGGGTTGTAAGCTCGCTTTTGACTGTCGCAGACAAGCCTGTTAATGCGTATAAGCAGCAGCAACTGATTGACTTGTTGCTTGATGAAGGAGACTTGGAAGGCGCTGAAGATTCGCTTCATGGCAGCTCTTTGACTCCACCAGATCACCCATACGTCAGCCAGCATAGCGACTCGAGACTTACGTATTATGTGGCAGGCTATGTTGCTAGGAAATGTGTGCTCCAAACAAAGTGCAGTGCATGCATGAATGAGCTTCTGCTGCCTGCATAAGATGGCCAGTCCCTCTATGCTGCTGCTTTCACAAAATCTTGCGATTTCGGTGGTCTTCTGTACCCTTCAGTGAAACTTTTTGTTTTTATTAGTGAACTTGAAGACATTTTCACTGGTTGTTTTAGTAAAAGAGACTTGCACAAAGACAGCATCTTGGATGTCTTGGCAGTAATCAACAGGAGAAGCATTGGGGGTGTTGGCTGCAACGAACATTGCAAGCCATTAACTGCTAAGCTGATCAGCTTTTATCTCGTCACACGTATGCCTTTTTATGTTAAGGGTTTGAACAAGTCGCGGGATGAGAAACGAAGAAGCGCACAGCAGCACCTAAAATTGAGTAGGCTATAAATTGCTACAGTGGCGTAAAAAGGATGTCGTTTCTCGTGCATATTTTCTTACACGCTTAATTTTTGGACGGTACACCAAGAAGAAAAACAATTTTTCCTAGAAGAGGCTTGTAAGCGAGAGAACGTGCAAATAATGACGCGAAATCTCAAAATAAATCTTTGATCTTGAATCTTTTTGCATTAAACCTGTGATGGTAAACTTAGCAGCATTAGGGATAATTAATCAATCTAAGCCAATTCATTGTTACACTTCATTGTCCCTTCAAACGATGTTTCGACCATAACATCTTTTTTTTATTTAAATGCATTTTGGAAAGACAACCTAAACTCTGTCGTTTTGTTTGCTTTGTTTTATGTTATCTTTTGTATCCTGGCTCTATATTTTACATTTTTTACAATTTACCTAAGTCTAAATGTATTGTTTTTAAATATGTAAACCTTGCATTTTTATATTATCAATTAAGATTATCATTAGTTACGACTTTGCAGTATTGTTGCGTTCTTTAAACTCTCAAAATCTTCGACTACTATGTTTCACCTAAGACATTCTTCTGCAGTATTACGTATTTGCATTTCTGTGGGTCCTACAACAATTAATCTATTCCCATATTTCAAAACCAAAAAGAGGTTTGGAAAAACTCTGCTGTTCTTCAAATAATATCAATAAAGCCTACTTTTTTGTCGTGTCTGCACGCAGCCACAAGCAACGAGCCTTTTATTTGAGTCCAGCCTTGGTGTTTTACGTGGAATCGACCAAGAGTTCTTCGTTTTGTGTGCAGCATATTCCTTTTCTTTTTTTTTGGGGGGGGGCGCTTCTGGTGCGTACCGGCCTGCTGGTTTCTCGTATAAAATATGTACACTTTAAAAATTAAAAAAACGCGCTCGTTATATTGTACAATGTACTATGCTGCTTTGGGCTGCAGTGCGGTCAGCAGCAACTTCAATAACAATAATGTCAAATAACGTTTATTTGCGCGGAAAAGGGGAGGTATGTGAATAAGAAAAAAAAGAGGGAGATCATCTTCACACTTGGCGCGACAGAGAGGTACCAACACGTACGCGGAACGCCTGCCAGCCATCCGCACGGGTAGATTGGTCGACGGCAGCGCCACCGCGTTATTCCACGCCAAAACGCCGCTCCCAGGCAGCCGCTCGCGCCAGTCAAAAGCTTCTAGTACACTCTACTATTACGGAAACGGCCAAGAGAGCTAAAAGTCGTAGAGCAGACAGACAGACAGACAGACAGACAGACAGGCAGACAGACAGACAGACAGACAGACAGACAGACAGACAGACAGACAGATAGATAGATAGATAGATAGATAGATAGATAGATAGATAGATAGATAGACAGACAGACAGACAGACAGACAGACAGACAGACAGACAGACAGACAGACAGATAGATAGATAGATAGATAGATAGATAGATAGATAGATAGATAGATAGATAGATAGATAGATAGATAGATAGATAGATAGATAGATAGATAGATAGATAGATAGATAGATAGATAGATAGATAGATAGATAGATAGATAGATAGATAGATAGATAGATAGATAGATAGATAGATAGATAGATAGATAGATAGATAGATAGATAAGCTTAAAGTCACCGAAGTTGGCTAAGAAATTCTTGGCATTTAAAATCCGAAACTGATTCAAGAAGTACTTCGGAAGATTTCCGATCATTTCCAAATGATTACCAAGGTGCGTCAATTTGGACGAGGAGGCATTCTGTGCTGCTCGCCGGGCCAGGCCTGTATCACAGGTCAAAAAAGCCCAACGTTCGCCTCGAATCCGGTGAGCTGTTTCGTGCCTGCCCATTTGGCCTGTGTGAAGGGACTGTGTTGCGTGTTCTGTGTAATAGTGGCTCCGATTCCTACCAAGATGAAGGGACTAGTTCAAGGAGTGGGCTTGAGCCTTGCATCTCTTGAAATTGAAATGTTTGCGACTGCAGAAGCAGTCTCTGTATATCGATGCTCGCATAATGCGGAGAACAAGCACCCCCTCGAGTCAGTGATCGTGGGTTTTGCCGGCACGGCTCGAAAAACCAATGTTAAGGCGTGGCCACTATTTTATTATGTTGATGCGCCATCCCCTTGCCCACTGCAGTGCAAAAAATGCTGGAGGCATGGACATACCATCAAGAGATGTAGATCAGTTGTGAGGTGTCGCGCATGTACTGACCAACGTAATCCCGATAAATCTTCAACCCAAGAGGTGAGATGCTGTCTATGCAGAGGAACTCACGCAGCTGATCTTGAAAGTTCCTACGTGAGGACTCATGAGTTGCAACTACTATAGATCATCGAACAACAACGATGCTCCCGGTGTGAGGCCCGATATTTTCGCTCAGAGCGCTCACGTGGCTATGCCACCGTTGCCGACCGGACAAACCAGATACTTATGTCGTCGCTGTCTGATCTAATAACATCAATGATGCTTGTGTTGGACAATAACGAAGCGGATGAATTTTCTGTTCATGATCTTAACGGAGTTATTGGCACAAATAGTGAGTACTCAGTTTACTTAAACCTTGCAGGGTGGTAACCTACCTACTGTGGCCTTTTCTCTACCTTCACCAGCTGAGGTTACTGAGATTCCATCGGAGCCACGCCCTTTGAAGCCAAAGCCAGGCACTTCAAATTCTGGCCGTAGAATAATTGTAGCTCTTGTGCAAGGCTTAGACTGGAGCTCGGACTCCGCTTATCATGTTTCACAACCAGAAATTATAAACTCTGACTCAAGAATAATGAAAAGTCGTGCTTCTCCTGAAGAACAACGCTCCTTAGTTAGTCCCAAATCGAAGAATAAGAAATACCAGAGAAAACATCCATGAAAAAGGTTTTAAAGGATAGCATCTAGGAGAGAGCAGTCGATGATGCTGGTATCTCATAAAAATAGGGAGTTGTAAAGTTCTACAATAAATTGCCACTCTATTTTCCAACAGCTACTAACTTGCTTTATCTTTGCGATTATTATTCCACTAATGTTGTTGCTTTACAAGAAACTCGGCTTGCAGAGAATAGGTACTTTAGGATTATTATTTACCGCACATTTCGTTCAGACCATCAAACTCGGGGTAGTGGTATGGTAATATTTATCTGATCAAAATTGCCAATAGAACTAAAATTATATATCAGTCTATGACTTCAGAAAGTGAGATCTTAGCATTAGGCATTGCTATTCCTGCGTTCTTCCCATTCTCATTTATTAATGTATATTTTTCCAGGGGTGTTATAAATTGTTCCGTTCTAGATACTGCAGCTTTGCATGCCAAAAAGATATCATAGTAGTGGGAGACTTCAATTCACATCATATTTTGTTGGGCTTTCGAAATGATTTAAATGGCAAATTTTTGTGGAATTGGGGGAACAATAATAACTTTATATGCATGAACACAAGAGCTCCTACTTTTATGTGTAATAGGTCCTACTCACTGCTTGACCTAACTTTTTCTAGCGCTAACCATTCCAGCTCATCATGATGTGCGATTAACTCGGAAACAAGTAGCAACTATATGCCTATATTTTTCGAGGTGGTATGTCAAGCAACCTCCAGGAATAGATCACTGGTTACGAATCTAAATTTCAGTACATTTGAGAAAATATTACAAGGGGCTTTATCTAACCAAATGAATGATACAGAACTAGAATCCATCAGAATAGGCGACATTTTTAGAGAGTCAATGAATAATTCTAAATCACTTTTGAAAGACCTAAACCTTCTACCAAACCTTGGTGGAATGCAGGCTGTTCGTGGGCTTATAGACTAAGAAAAGCTGCATGGAAAAATTTATTTTCAACGAGTGTCCCCGGAACTCGAGTGATTATAAATACGTGGCCGCTACATTTAGGAAAACCATTGCTAATGTGAAGGACAAGTTTTACAACGAATGATCTGAGTTCCTTTCAAAGCCGGTCAATAGCAAAGCACTTTTTCGCTTTCTGAGAACTAAGAAAGTTCTTCTTGTACTGAAAAACGTAGAATCTAGAGTATCATCACCAGTTGAACTGAAGGCTTATCTCTAAGATATAGCTCAGGGCCTAAAAAGTCGCTTTACGACAATCCTCTCTACCAAGCCCCGTCCAACCATGGGGCTGAGGATTTTGAATGGATCACAACTGCAGAACTAGCAATCGTAGTCAGAACACTACCCCATTCTGCTCCTGGTCCTGATGGTATGACGACGTCGGCGATAAAATTAGTACTTAAAATATACCCTATTGTCCTGCTCGAAAGTATTAGTTACTCACTTAGAAGCTCTTGGATTCCACTCGATTGGACAATGGCAAAAGTGATTCCACTCTTAAAAAAGCAAGGCGCTGGGTTTACCTTAGATAACATCAGGCCCATTGAACTAACATCGAACCTAGTAAAACTCGTCGAAGTAATTTTCTATAGACGTTAGACCGCTGAATGTCATAAAAATCAAACTGAGCCCGTGCTGAATTGGATTCAGGCATGAATGCTCCAATTCGTGTGGGCGCGTTGATCTCGAATTCTCCTTGCTTGATATCAGAAACAATATTCCGCTTTCGTAACGCCAGATATCATGACAGCTTATGATAGTGTCGTGATATCTGGCGTCGTGATAGCATCATGAAACTGCTAGATTTGCTTCAGAACTTGAGACTGCCTCAATACTTTGGGGCCTAGATCCATGCTTTCTTAAGTGATAGAGAATTTTAGTGCTTGCTGTCTGGCGTCAATTTTTCAAAATACAGGCAAATGAAAGGCCTACCGCAAGGGTCATTACTATCGCCCTTATTATTTAATGTACTTTGTACCATTCATATACAGCAAGATGTACAGGTTTATCTGTATATCCTTTATAACAACATCCTTTATGAAGAATCCTGCCTGCCTTCTCTGATCAAAAGATTTCATATTCTAACACTACAAACATTCCTAAAAAACTATGCAGTGCTTCATAATAGGTCACAGTATGTGTTCATGAACCAGCAGGGCTGAGTTTTCAACCACCAGTGGTATAAATTACGGCACCTTCAAGTTATCTTCACACCAAAACTTTTGGACCCCTTAAGAGTTAAACTTTGGGAAATACTTGTACTCAACACTGCGGATGCAATTAGAATTGAATTTGATCATATATATATATATCTCAAGAAAGCAAAATATTACCTTATCAATAGATATATGGCTTTTTGAAAGGTAATTTCGCCAATCTTGAAACATCCATTGCGATAGTGACTGATGCTTTTGTTTATGAACAGACGGAAGGCGTAGATATCGTATCATCCGCTCTAGAGTGAGCTTTCTAAATTCGATTACCCGACTGTACCCCTATTCACCAAGCTAAGCTACTGACAAGAGTCCCAGCGTTGCGTAGATTGCCCCAAGCTCGATCAGCGGTGGTTGTTCTAACAGATTGTCTCTCTGTCAGAGATGCCTTTAGCGTACTAACTTTTTCGCATACCTTAAAAACACTCTACTCGCTCATTTCTAGACATGTGAGACTCGTTTGACTAGTTTGGATACCAGGTCTTCGAGGATTAGCTCTCAATGAGCATGCAGAAGCACTTGCTGAATCTTCCCTTTATGGACCCGTTATCCTATTTTATACTTCTGAATATATAACAGCACGTTTTGAAAAACGTACAATGGCTAATAACTTCGAAAAATCTCCTTTGTTTCTACCAGGCTATCCACAGCTAAAGTTCTCTTAGGAGAACAAGTGGTGTTCATCAAGAAAGGAGGAAAAAGTGATTACAAGGCTGCGTTCTCGAGTCCCTTCATTCAACTTTTACTTTCAAAGATTGGGTCTGGCACAGTCGCATTTATGCCTTCATTGTGTTGAGAGTGAATCTCTGGAGCACTTCTTTTCATCATGCCAAAGAATTAAAATTCAAAGGAAAAGACCACTAGAAGAACCCCTACGAAAGGTGGACTTAAACTTGTCGCTTCCGGTGATTGTTTTATTTGGCACAATTACATTTGGTTTTAGCCACTGAAGCGTTTTTCCCACTGTTACAAATTTCTTACGGGAGTCTAAAAGGTTTTAATGCTAAACGTAGTTTAATTCAATTGTTCTTTGCGTAGATATTTTTTGTTCTTCTGTTTTTTTGTGTTTATTACGTCTATTTTTTCAATTTTTTTTTTTTTGAAATTCTACCACTTAGAATAATTACCTGTAATACTTAATGAATTCAACCCTTTTCTTCAAAAGTGAATTAGTTTAAAAAGCAAGGAACCATCCATTTCATAGCCTATCCCTCTAGGTTGATTGCGCCAAGTCGTTGAGGAACCAACCAACCAGCCTGCGTCAATCAGCATCCCCAGGTTGGAACTATTAACAAGCATAGCAGTGATGAGTATGTTTGGACTTACAATAATAACAATTGCTTGCTACACTATATGTGTCTGCGAATAATTCTTCGCTGACTCTTCAAGCGGTGCGTTCATCTCATGGAGTTCATGTGATGCCTGATATGTAGCATCATTATCTATGCATGACCAGACAACTTGTTTAGATGAACCACCCTCGTTCGGGACAGGCAAACCATTCTTGAAGCCGAAAGCATCTGTAGAGCAGACAGTTCTGCATTTCAAGGCATGAATTTGCTACTCACGTGTTACTAACGTGTTACGGGTGTCTTTATTTCCATTTACTTTCCATATTAATTCATATCATGCATTATGGGAGGCACAATGCATAATTCTGGAAGGTTCAGATCAGCATCACACAGCTACTGTTAGATACAATATTTGATTGCTTTGTAACTTTTTGCTCATCACTTTGTTCTACAATTCAACTGCATTTTTTTTTCAAAACGCAATGGCAAAGCTGTTCTTTAATGGCTCCCCATGCATCGTGTTCATGCTCAGCTAATTGAAAGCTAAACCACCGTTGGGCAGAATCCGAAAGTGCGCATGCGAGCAGAATCTCTAGCAGAGGTTCTGCTCGCATGCACACTCGAATGCTTTCAACACATAATCCGCACTTGAACTGCCATCAAACGTGTTTGGGCTCAACGTTATAAGACTATTTTATATAATATTAGCAAGGTCAAGAGTGGTTGTGTTCCGTATCTCTCAGTTTTGCAACATAGTAAACTAAATAAGCACGTCCGACAAACTCGTCGTATTGCGAATTGCATCGAAATGGCTCGACATCAGCTCTTGGAGTTTTTTGTTTCCAGGTTTCGAGCTCTGTGAGTGGTGTAATAATCCTTTACAGAACCTCTGGTGATGACGTCACTGGTTGGCTGTCTGGCGCTGGTGGTGATTGACTTGATTCGGCTTGTTGTCTTCGCTTCTGGCGCCGCAACTAAGTTCTCGCCGAACAGTTCGTAGCCTGCAATAAGCGCATGGCCGTCCCGCTATGTGAGGTAGAAGATTGCCCATGCTTTTTGAATCCTGTCATTTGCTGCACGAATTATAATGTTCCGACAAAAGCAGTTTGCTGTCACGCAATTATTTACGTTCTTCCAATTACCCTCTACCTCATCTCCCACTTTTCTCAACCTTGTTCCTTTGTACAGTCATTTTTTTGAATTAATACATGAAAATGGCCGAAGATTAGCAGATGCGACGTAGCTAGTCTTACGCATTCGATAAATTGATCATTACTCTCCTGGGCCAGCAACACACTCAGAGCGTAGAGGACTGCGTGGACAGAGGCTCCAACCGAAGTCTTGATGGCAGCAATGGCAGCGGTGTCGCTACGCATGTCGGCCAAGCCCGTGACAGGTGCGTCGCCAAAATTGGAACGAAGAAAAATTATTCCTCGCTGTCGGAGGCATGTGAACGGAAGACAGGTTCGTCGGTGGTTGTGTGATTGTACTGCGGACACAGAAAAAACAACCACTGCAAATTCAAATTTTCATCTCAAAGAACCTTTTGTCACTGGACCAAAGAAAACACCTACAGTCGGTACAACTACAGTCGGTGAACTCATCCACAGATATCACCGTCCCACGAAGATCCAGTTAGCATTACGCCCAATCTAATTACACGCAGTTGTTCTATTTGTGCCGCTAAACAAACCGCCGTTGTCACGTGAGTGTTACGTAGCTGAAGAAATTAACCATAGACGGTTACGGCATAAAAAATAGAAGCTCCACCCACAAACGTCTGTTTCACACATAGCTTACTTGTGTACATGCTCCATCCTATCGCATTTGCCCATTTTCATGAAGTCAAGCTACACTCGCGTAGTTCTGGTAGGTGAAGACATGCTAGAGTCACTTGCTAAGGGTCGAAAACGAATTTCCTCCCAAATTTCAGTAAACATTTTTTTCATTATTGCTCATTGAAATTCGGTATCTTATAATGTGATCCATTGGCAGAATTGGAGAACTTCCGGTATTACTTTCTTCTGCTCCGTGCGGAGCAAGACTATTCCCTTGGCAGATTAAGAGTGCTCCCTGTATGTACCATTGGTATATCTGGAGCAGCTTGGTTGCGAGATCCACTTCACGGAGCGACGCGCACCAGTCGCGTCAGTTGCGGATCGCGTTGAAGCTCACGTTTTGCTTGCGCAATGTCACTTTTCCCAGTGTGTCCTCTCAAGCAAGAAGAGACCCACGCATAGTGTTCCATTCTGACACTGCCATTTGCTCCGGGGGGCACGCGCATGTTTCATTTGTAGAATTCCTTATATGCCCTCCGACAGAAAAGTTCTCCGGTGCAGAGTTCGTGGGTGACTCTGAATCCACCATTGGATGCCGTCATTGAGTAGGGACGAAGATCTCATTATTACGCGTAGAATTTGTATTAGCAGAAAAAATGTGCGTATGGTAAGAATGGCAGCTAGGTGGTGGCCTCTTGCACAGAATAATGATGGTCGTACAACGATTCTGAGGGTAAGCTTGTTTGTACTTTAGGTAGTTCAATTAATGTTTATCTCATAATCTAAGTACCGATAAACACTTGTCAAACCTATCGTCAAAGGTTAGCTAAAGGTATCATAAAGAGTGCCTATGGGGATGTCCTAGCACAGCAGGAAATTATGGTAATATTTACAACAGACATAAATTGAAGATAATAAATAAATAAATTGTAATTAATAAAATCAAGCGACAAGCATGATTCAATAGAGTACGTAATAGCAAATTATACTGGCTAAACATACAGACAATGAAAAGATATGCTACCATTGATCAAGAAGCTCAAAGTACAAATCTATTACACTTGAATCAGTAAATGCGCGTCCTATAAGAACAACGAAAGAACTATTACTATATGTTACCTATTTAAATAGGTAGTATACTCTCTGTAGTATACAAGCTATTTACAAAGGTAATTGCTAACAGAGTAAAGAAAACATTAGAATTCAATCAACCAAATGAACAAGCAGGATTTCGAACAGGCTACTCAACAATCGACCACTTTCATACTATCAATCAGGTAATAGAGAAATGCTTAGAATATAATTAATCACTATACATAGCCTTCATAGATTACGAGAAGGCGTTTGATTCAGTAGAAATATCGGCCGTCATGCAGACACGGCGGAATCAGGGCGTCTATGAAGTATATATAAACATCCTGAAAGAAATCTACAGGGGATCAACTGCTACCATAGTGCTTCATAAAGAAAGCAACAGAATACCAATCAAGAAGGGTGTAAGGCAGGGGGGCACAATCTCCCCAATGCTATTTACCGCGTGCCTACACGAGGTTTTCAGAAGCCTAGATCGGGGACAGTTAGGGATAAGAGTTATTGGAGAGTACCATAGTAACCTGCGCTTCGCCGATGACATTGCAATGCTGAGTGACTCAGGGGACAAATTGCAACTCATTTATTACGGAGTTAGACAAGGAGACCAGAAAGGTGGGTCTTAAAATGAATCTGCAGAAAACGAAAGTAATGTACAACAACCTCGGAAAACACCAGCGCTTCGAGATAGGTAATAATGCACTTCAAGATGTGAAAGACAATGTC
This sequence comes from Rhipicephalus microplus, assembly GCF_043290135.1. Taxonomy (NCBI): domain Eukaryota; kingdom Metazoa; phylum Arthropoda; class Arachnida; order Ixodida; family Ixodidae; genus Rhipicephalus; species Rhipicephalus microplus. Next base: position 116,969,414 of record NC_134704.1, read on the forward strand.
TACTTAGGGCAGGTAATAACTGCGGAGCCGAACCCCGAGATTGAAGTAACTAGAAGAATAAGAATGGGGTGGAGCAGATTTGGTAAGCACTCTCAAAATATGACGGGTAGATTACTACTAACCTTCAAGAGGAAGCTATATAACAGCTGTCTCTTGCCGGTACTTAGCTACGGAGCAGAAACCTGGAGACTTACAAAGAGGGTTCAGCTTAAATTGAGGACAACGCAGCGAAAAATGGAAACAAAAATGATAGGTGTAACCTTAAGAGCCAAGAAGAGAGCATTAGGGAACAAACGGGGGTTAAGGATATCATAGTTGAAATCAAGAAGAGGAAATAGACATGGGCCGGGCATGTAGCGAGTAGACAGGATAACCGCCGGTCATTAAGGGTAACTAGCTGTATTTCCAGAGAAGGCAAGCGGGTTAGAGGGAGACATAAGTTTAGGTGGGCAGATGAGATTAAGAAGTTTGCGGGTATAAATTGGCAGCAGCAAGCACAGGACCGGGTTAAGTGGCGGAACATGAGAGAGGCCTTTGTCCTGCAGTGGACGTAGTCAGGCTGATGATGATGATGATGATGATGATTGCGTGTCAGTAATTGCATAGAAAGAGCAGTAAGCATATGTGTATATTATTCACAAACTTGTTCATTACTTGCAAGGCTTTTATACTTTACTCTGTAACAAAAACATTATGGTCTAAGGCCGTTAGGGAAGTTCGCAGAATGAATAAACACCATTGTATGTGTGTTCAAAGCCTCTATTCGTGTGAACTGCGGCATAACTTCTCGGTATAGATTGTTACATGGCTCGAAATAAAATTACCTGCAGGCGATTCACTGTAGGCAAAACAGCAGAGGCGTTGATGAGAATCACAGTGGGGGATCCTAACCCAGATTGCGTTTCATTCGTGGCGAGAAACTTTATTGAGACGTTAGGCTACATATGACTGAGAAATGCATGTCGAAGGAGAGTTGCAAGCTTTAGAAGTGACTCCTGGTAAACTCATGGAGGCATGCGTTGAAGAACGAACATAAAATACGGGTATATGGGTATTTATTATTTATTATAACGTTTTCATAAATTGGAGAGCATTAATTCTTATTGGTCTACATATATGTAGTCACGAGTTTGGTGGAAGTTTGTGTGGTCAGGCATTGAATAAGATGAAAGACATTAATAAACTTACCATTACTTCTAGTGCAGCTGAGTGAACAAGGAACCGGTACGTGGTTCCGCAAAATCAGGTCATTAGAGTTGTTCAGTGACCGTGTTTCACCTAAGGTCTGCATATATGTAATTGAGTGAATTCCAATTTGTACATAACAGGTTAAGATGCGTACTGACATTTTCACACGTTGATTACGTTGGTACTAGAGTACTAGAAGCACTAGAAGCACTAATGTCTATCAGCGTAGTAAGGTGCTTCTTCAATCGGCCAGGAAACTTCCGAGAAAGGTCCCTGCGCATCGCTGCACAGAAATGCCCTTCTGTTTATTTCCATCATTAGTGCAGTTTTTGCAAAAAAGGATTTAATAATCCTTATGGTAGCCTACAAGCGAAGAAACGTTACTCACTAGTAAGCGTCTTGAGGACACAAAGCTACAATTTCCCAGGTAACAGAGCTCTGTCGAAGCATGGCATGCTTAACGTTCTTTGCGATAAGGCCCTTGACGCTGCGTGGTGTTTAGGTATGCTCTTAGAGGGTAGCCAGCCGGTCTGAGAACTGGCTAACCTCCCTGTCCTTCCTCATTTATTCCTCCTCTTTAGGTATGCTCAAACTATGCCACCAGCACTTTCTCCTTGGAAGTGTTTCACTATAAAATATACAAGACACGAGAATAACATTGTATAGATATGTTGGATTTATCATCCCAAAACCACTATATGGTGAAAGACGCCATAGTGGAGGGTTGCGAAAACTTCCGGCACCTGGGGTTCTTTACCACACACCCAAATCTGAGCACATAGGCCTCCAGCATTTTCGCCCCCCCCCCCGAAAATTCAGCGACCGCGGCTACACTTCGATCTTGCGACTGGCCATTTTCCATCCACACTTTTGGCCTAATGAAGTTGTTGATGAACATGCCGACTGCCACCTTCATCTAGGTCCCGACCACGTCAAATCTTACGACCTCGAGACCCCACGCGACAACGCGCCGACCACATTACGTGTAATTATGGGTAACTGACTGGAGTCTAAGAGAAGCAGAAGCGCTACTGGGAGACAAAGTCAGGGGCGCTGATAAAATTAATAAGTTTGCTGATATATAGTGGCAGCATGAAGCGCGCGACTGGTTCCTTTCGCGGAATATGGGACAGATTTTTGTCCGGAATTAGGCGTAGCCAGGCAGACGGTTCGTCTTTCACCGAAAAGGCTCGGCAAATCTCGACGCAGACCACGCATTAGTGGTTGAGAATTATCGTGATTGTTGGCGATCATTTTGCTCAGGACACAAATAATCACGATTACTCGAGATCTCAGCAAGTACTAACTATGACATTGAAAGGTTTAATGTCTGTAAAGAACGTCGAGGTCCGCGGATCACATCACAGACGGCCGACGCTATGCACGCCGCAATCGCTGCTTGTAAGTTGCCTTTTCAATTATTCTAGTCGCATGTAAGCCGAAATAAAGAAAAGGTTAGCTTAGAGCTAGCTGATTGCACTATTCGTCCACATCATGACCGTGCGACAATATAAGATTAGCGGTGGCTGCTCAAAGTGACCTCCACACATGAATGACAGAAACAAGACCAGCGTTGCAACAGCGGCAGGCACGACTGTCCAGTGCGGGCGTGTCCGACCAGCCCTCCTTTGAAATCGCAGCTAAGGCCAGAGTGAGTTTCTAATAACGCTCCACCATAGAAATCATTAATGTTGAAATGAAGTGTTTCTGGGCTCTTCTGTCCCCTTATGAAAATTATCAAGAGTGCACTAACTTAACCAAAAAGTGGCTCTGCGTGGTTTGTTTTCGGATGAGACTTTCATCCAGCGAAAAACAGCACTGGGATATGGCTCAGATTTCAGCGCCTTTCCCCGCCTAACGTATCGCATTTCCGCAATATTTACCACCAACATTGGCTCACTGCTTTTATGTGAAGTTATTTTGAGGTACCTTGAGTTTAGCTACTTGGACTCAACGTAAAGTATACTTAAACGACAGTATACCCCAAGGCTGGTGTTATCAGAGATGCCTTTATCGCCGAGTTCATATGGTGACCTTAAATGACATGCGCCATATACGTTAGCTAGTGTACTGTCACGGGGTCGTGACGTGGACGAATGGAGCACACTTCGAGTTGAGTAATAAATTGTTTATTTGGCTGAACCTGTGCCCAGTAAACGGAAAGTCGGACTACAGTAGCAGTCTTGGACTGATAGCGGTGAACGGAGCGTCGGCCTTCGATCAACAACTGACAAGCGGCGAAGTGCGTCGGCATTTATACTCTTGCTATCGAATGTTTGAGCGTTATCGCAGGTGGTGACGGGTGTTCCAAAATAATCTGCACAGTTCGCGAAGTGGGCGTGGTCTTGTCGAAAGGATCTACTACAGTCCCGAAGCTTCTCAAAAACTGCAGGCGCGGTTGGTGCTGAGAATTGTGTAGTGTATTGGGGTGATAACCAAGCTTGAGGAATGGAACGTAGCAGTATCATGACCATCTCAAATTTCTTAAGGTAGTGTTCTTCTAACCACCCTGCTGTTGCGAAGACTACTATTTACAACGTTTTTTTCTAGCAATTCCGGTCGGCAATAATAGTCGCAGTAAGTGCAATGCACCCCCCGCTTTACCTACTTTTATGTCATGACGAAGCATCAGTAATAAACATGGCAGCATCTCCGCGGGGCGCGACAGGCAGTGTAGCGCGATCTGTCGAAGGAGACGACAATCCGCGCCACGATACTGCTGCACCGTGATCAGCACCACTTGCGCGCCTCCGCTGGCATTCATAAAAGCCCAGACGTGGCGCTGGTCTTTAAAAGAGAAGACGCCTGACGCTTTTTGATTTTTGAACATTGCTATTAGAAAGAGCAAAAAAACTTGGCGCACTAAAAGTTACAGCTTTATGGATAGCGTAAACACTGGGAATTCGAAAGGGATACCACTGTATTCTGTTCGGGACCCTAACTATCGTATTAATGTTGTCTCGCACAAACGGTTAGCGTGCAGTGCTCACGTTATCTGTAACCTTTAGCTAAGCGCCCTGAGAGAAGAAAAGAGTAAACTTTCATTTGTGAATGTACACACAGAGCCTTCGTTGGGTGGAGCCCTCAGTCCAGGACTCCATTGGCTTGCAAGACCCTGCAGACCCACTGGACCAGCTGCTGCTGTTCCTGCCAGCGTATTCTGAACACTGCATACTCCCAAGAAAAAGGGGTGGAGTTGAGGGTGGCAGGAACAGCCTGTGGAATAGAACATTTCGCCGTACAGTGGTATACTGTCGGTATACAGCCACAAAATGGACAGTAAGAGGCATACAGAGTTGAATAAAATGATTTAGCATGTATAAACAAGGAAATGAATTGGTCTTCAGTTGCTGCCACATAACAGCATCTGCTGTGTTCCTTGAAGGATAAGGAGAAGGATATGTATAATGGTGCTGTCCGTAGTAATCCAGCGTCCTGTTGTAGTTTAGCAGCTCTGTTTGAGCGTCATTTGAGTTGGACAGCTATTCCAGTGGTGCCCGCCCGGTCAACCCTCAAACAATCTCATGAACGTGATCCTTACCATGAAGATAGGCGTGTCCAGGTGTCACAAAACGAGCGCTCAAAAAGGGCGCGCTGCCAAATTCTCGCGACGAAACACCGGAGTGGCGCCGTGAGGTCAACGATAAAAAAAGAAAACAAACAGCTAAAGACTCCCCGGGCGCGCGTCTCTCTCCCTCGGAAACGTAGGTTCGCCGACGAAACCTCCTCGCGTCGACGGCCGAGCAAGCCCTGGAAATTTCTCGATGGAAAGGGCCGTGGTGATGCCGGGTTGCGTCATCCGTCGCGGACGGCCCTCGTACCGTCTCGCGCTTTCCCCCAGCCTTTGCTGCGCATCGCGCCGACGAAATGAGAACTTTCTGTAATCTCGCGCGGAAGGTATTTAATCGAGCAGCCGAGATGGAAAATCAGGAGAAGAAGGAAGCTAACGCCAGAGTGCGTAGGGTATCCCGCCACGTCTGTCGGTGAAACTTTTTTTCTTAGTGACAAAGCAGGAGAAGAAGAAAGTATGCGCAAGAGTGCGTAGGGTGTTCCGCCTTGTAGGCGAAGCCTTTTGTCTTCCGTGACAAAGGAGGAGAAGAAGAGGATTTCCACCTGAGGGGTGAAGGCTCGAGCTACAGGCAAGAGTGTGTGTCTACCGCTATCGAGCGAAGACGCGTGGCAACAGCTGCGAGTGTGAAGCCGACGTGTTTCCGGCGAAGAAGTTTGAAGCTTGGAGAGCGGCCAAGTGAAGACGCGAGGTTTCCTGGAAGAGAAACTTTGGGGGCAGCGGAACAACAACAACGCTGGACTTTGAGTGAGTGATTCTCGGAAGAGAATCATCCAGACTTCTGTTCCAAGAACTTTGGACTGAATAAGTTTCTAACTCTTTAGTCTATAATAAGTTTTTATCTCTTCAGTCTTTAAGTGTCTTGGTTGTTCGATGCATGCAACTGCATTGTAGTGCGTATTGTTGTCTGTGTCCGTTGTTTCGAGTGTGGCTGATTGTATTGTGTAGTACGTTGTTTGGCGACATATTGTATCCAACTATTGTGGAGTGTGCATACTTGTGTATTGTTTTTGATCTGCCATTATTGAGAATATAATTTTCTTTTGTTTATCAACTCTCGGCTCAGACTTGTTCTTTGGGCCACAGCCGGCTTCCGCTGGCGTGCCAAAAAGGACCTCTTCTAAACTGTCCACGCTTTCGTGGTGCGGTTCGGGGGGCCGATACTTCGGCCCTTGGAATTAGCCCGGCGATCGCCTCCCTAATTAACAGGACCTGTGACAATTATACTGGCGTCCGCGACGAAGACCCTTTTGGTGCACAGTGTGTCCAAAGTAGCGAGAAAGAGCCTCGAGTGGTTGATAGTGCTATCGGAACAATTTTGTGTGTTGTTAAGTGTTCTCGTTAACGAGTGCAGGAGAGTGTTCCGATAGACTGATTTAGGCAGATATTTTTTTGCACGCGGCAAGGTTTTATTTGCGAGACACAATGGATCTCGAAAAGCTGGTCGCTCTTGGTGACAAGATGGGTCTTTCTGGCGCCGAACTAAGGAAGTGGGTCACCCAGAAGGAAAAAGAAGAAAAAGAGAGGGCCAAGGAAGAAAAGGCAGCTAATTTGGAAAAAGAAAGGTTGGCGGTCGAAAGAGCCAAAGCGGAAAAAGAAGCTGAGTTGGAGAGAGAAAGGCTGGCTGCTGAGATGGCGAAAGAAGAAGGAGAGGCAAAGGAGCGACAGCTGAAAGAAGAAAGAGAGCAGCAATTGAAGTTGGAGCTGGAGAGAGAAAAGTTGGCAGCCGAAAGGGCGAGAGAAGAAAGAGAGGCAAAGGAGGGACAGCTGGAAAAAGAAAGAGAGCAGCAATTGAAGTTGGAGCTGGAAAGAGAAAAGCTGGGCGCTGAGAGGGCGAGAGAAGACAGAGAGGCAAAAGAGCAACAGCTGAAAGAAGAAACAGAGGAAAGGGAATGGCAGCGAAAGCACGAGATGGAACTCGAGCGGCTCCGTTTGCAACAGCGAAGTCAAACTCCCGTCCAAGCTAGAGTTGAAAGCAGCGAACGGGAAGATCATGGCTTCCGCTTGAACCCAAGCAAGCTGCTCGTAGCGTTTGATGAAAGGAAGGACGACCTTGACGCGTACCTTCACAGATTTGAAACAATTGCAAGGAGCCAGAATTGGCCAGAACATCAATGGGCAACTGCTTTGAGTACTTGCCTTAGTGGTGAAGCGCTCAGTGTGTACGGTAGGCTGACGCCGACTGATGCAGCCAAATATGCGAAGGTGAAAGCTGCTTTGCTCAAGCGATTTAGATTTACTGTGGAAGGTTTCCGGAACAGATTTCGGACATGAAAGCCAGCGGATGGTGAGACGCCTGCGCTGTATGCCACCCGACTTTTGCATTATTTCGACAGATGGATTCAACTTTCAGGGACAGCGCAGGAGTACGATGAACTTAGAGAGCTCCTAACTAGAGAACAATTTCTTGCTAGTTGCCACCCAAGCCTGTCGCTGTTCTTATAAGAGAGGAGAGCTAAGTCACTTGAAGACATGCTTCAATTAGCTGATCAATTCTTGGAAGCACAAGGTGGCACTAATTTGGCCAAGGTCAAGAAAACGTGTCCTGAAGATTCGAAGAAATCGCCTCCCGAAGAAAAGAAGCGTGCACCGGAGAGCATTCCGCGATGTTTTCTGCGTACCCGAGTGGGTCACCGCGCTAACAACTGTCGAACTAACTTCACGAGCCCTACGGTTGTAAAATGTTTCAAATGTGGTCAGACTGAGCACAAGGCAGACGGATGTCGTAACAGAGCGAGTCAAACTCACCAGGTATCCAGTGCGCAAGTGGCACCAAAAACCGTTGATGACGTCACCGATGGATTCGTAGAGTTGAAAAACGGGGAGAAACTTCCTATTGTGGGTGCTGTAATGACAAAACAGCCAACCGGTGTTACGAAGGGAATGCCAACACGGCCTGGAAAAGTTGCGGGCAAAAAGGTTACGGTGTTAAGAGATACCGGTAGCTCCACTGTTATCGTGCGAAGAAAGTTGGTGCGGGAAAGTGAGTTAACAGGCAAAACGAAACCGGTTTGCCTAATTGACAGTACGGTTCATATGCTTCCCGAAGCAGAGATTGAGGTTGAAACCCCGTACTTCAGTGGAAAGGTTACGGCTCTATGCATGACGACCCCCCTGTACGACTTCGTCATCGGAAACATCGACGGGGCGCGAGGGCCGAATGATCCAGAACGTTTGGGAAAAGACACTAAGACAGAGCCCTCGCCAACCCAGTGACCGCGAGATACAGTGGAGGAGCTTCCCGTGAAGGATTTCACCCGAGCCCAAGGTGAAGCCTGGGCGCAAGAGACCGTGAATGAGAACACGATCGTATTGAATGAGTTTACGTGCTGGGCAGCTGGACTTACGTCGGCCTGACCTCAACCGACCGACAGTGTAAAGATGACGGAGTCGGCCAGCCAGGCCCATTGTCATGACATGAACAAGCGGGTGAATAACCGGGCAGGATCAGTTGAGCTTCATGACCCGTTAACAATGTCGAAAGTGACAACGATTGCTGAGACGCCGCCTCAGATACCGCCGTAAGAAGGTGCTCGCCGGAACAAAGCGAGGAAAAACAATAAGAAGAGATTGAGAGAGCACCGCAAGAAAGGGCGCAAGCGCCGCTCGAAAGGCACAGGATAGGTGTCGAGGTCGATTCGAAATGTGTTTGACAGTGCTTTATGTTAAGTTAATGTGGTTGTTATCCTGTGTCACAACTGTATGTCGAGTGAGTCAAAATGTTTGTTACGGTGATGTGATTGTACAATGGTTGTAATGAGAGAACTTTGTACATTTGTATTGTCTGGAATATGTGATGGAGTGTTGTACTCATGTACCTGTGGTTATATTTCATGTGTGTGAGATTGAATTACAATTCACAATCTATTGTGAATGTGACGTGTCATGAGCGATGGACTATTTTACAGTCTCTTGAGAGTGAGGAGACTTTTCGCGCTCGTTTGTGTGGTTTTCAATATTATGAGATAATATTCTTAAAGTGGGGGGCAGTGTCACAAAACGAGCGCTCAAAAAGGGCGCACCACCAAATTCTTGTGACGAAACGCCGGATTGACGCCGCTAGGTAAACGACAAAAAAAGAAAACAAGCATCCAAAGACTCCCCGGGCGAGCGTCTCTCTCCCTCGGAAGCGTAGGTTAGCCGACGAAACCTCCTCGCGTCGGCGGCCGAGCAAGCCCTAGAAATTTCTCGATGGAAAGGGGTGTGGTGATGCCGGGTTGTGTCATCCGTCGCGGACGGCCCTCGTACCGTCTCGCGCTTTCCCCCAGCCCTCGCTGCACATCGCGCCGACGAAATGAGAACTTTCTGGAATCTCGCGCAGAAGGTATTTAGTCGAGCAGCTGAGATGGGAGATCAGGAGAAGAAGGAAGTTGATGCCAGAGTGCGTAGGGTATCCCGCCACGTCTGTCGGTGAAGGTTTTTTCCTTAGTGACAAAGCAGGAGAAGAAGAAAGTATGCGCAAGAGTGCGTAGGGTGTTCCGCCTTGTGGGCGAAGCCTTTTTTCTGCCGTGACAAAGGAGGAGAAGAACAGGATTTCCACCTGAGGGGTGAAGGCTCGAGCTACAGGCAAGAGTGTGTGTCTACCGCTATCGAGCGAAGACGCGTGGCAACAGCTGCGAGTGTGAAGCCGACGTGTTTCCGGCGAAGAAGTTTAAAGCTTGGAGAGCGGCCAAGTGAAGACGCGAGGTTTCCTGGAAGAAAAACTTCTGGGGCAGCGGAACGACAACAACGCTGGACTTTGAGTGAGTGATTCTCGGAAGTGTATCATCCAGACTTCTGTTCCAAGAACTTTGGACTGAATAAGTTTCTAACTCTTTAGTCTTTAAGTGTCTTGGTTGTTCGATGCATTCGACTGCATTGCAGTGCGTATTGTTGTCTGGGTCCGTTGTTTCGAGTGTGGCTGATTGTATTGTGTAGTACGTTGTTTGATTGGCGAAATATTGTATCCAACTATTGTTGAGTGTGCATACTTGTGTATTGTTTTTGATCTGCCATTATTGAGAATGTAATTTTGTTTTGTTTATCAACTCTCGGCTTTGACTTGTTCTTTGGGCCACAGCCGGCATCCGCTGGCGCGCCAAAAAGGACCACTTCTAAATTGTCCACGCTTTCGTGGTGTGGTTCGGGGGGCCGATACTTCTGCCGTTGGAATTAGCCCGGCGATTGCCTCCCTACTTAATGGGACCTGTGACACCAGGAGTCCAGACGATGCACACCAGGCGTTATGCAGACGGCGAGACAGAAGAATTGATTCTGTGTGTGTTGGAAACTACAAGTACTTGAGTGAAGGCGCGGTAAGCAGCTTGTGTCACTATGGAGATAGGAGAGTCATGTGACAATGTCTTGGCGTAAACAATGACTGGAGTGAGACCTCCCGCTTCTGTGGAACTACTGGCCGTAGTGCATAGTGTGGCAGACGCCACGATGGCGACTGTGTCATCTATAAGGGCTAAACACATGACTAGGTTCTGGAGCCGCTGGAGCTGCCTATTGTGCTGGGTTTCGAGCCGTTCGGTTATGGTGTTTCGGACACCGAGCTGAAGGAGGCATTGCGTAGATGCGTGTGGAGACAAGCCTAGAGCCGCCTTTAGCTGACAGCGGAAGGATGTTCATCTTCATTGGTTTGAGCTAGTGTAAGATTATGATAGGGAAGCTGATGGGAGAGCCAACTAAAAGTAAGTGCTTGTACTGAGCGGAGAACATCCTTCTCACAGAGTCTTCTCCTGCGATTCCGCATGCGATGGATAACGTGTGTATTTTGAGTTATCTGTTGAGCCAGAAGGTGTGTAGTATGCGACTCTTTGCCAGCATACTGATCGTAGAGGCCAAACATACGAGGTCGAGGTACCTGGGGGATAGGGCCGCCATCAATTTGAAGTGAACTGTCAGGAGAATCAGCGGTTTTGCGTCACCGCTTGTATACCAATAACAACTACGACTTCTTCAATGAACACGTAAGGCTGCCGGCCACTACATAGTCTTAAATAACAGATGCAGCTTCCTGGGGGGCGGGGCGTCCTAAATGGTTTAGTTTGATCTTTTAGTTGCCCAAATCGTCATATAATCAGCATAGATGGCATGCTGAATACTGGAAATCTGTTCTAATAAGGGAGTGTATCCAAAGCCAAGTTGAACAAAGTAGGCGAAAGGACTGAGTGTCCGGACGTTCACGATTCATTCTCGCAGCGGTGGCCGGATGCTTCGTTGGAGTGCCTAGATAACGGCACTGGCTTTGTGTTCACGGTCACCTGAAGACCGCCTAGAACGGAGTCTGAAATCGTCACATTTCTTGCTTAAAAGTGACAAGCATGAAGGTGTTGTACAACATGAGTCCATTACTTGCACAAACACCAGTCAGTTATAAGCACTCATAAGCACGCTTCAAGAAAACAGTGGTTTATTGACATCACCATCACCTTCACATCACCATTTAAAATGTTTTTGACGTGTCAACCATTGCTTATATTCAAACTACGGTTATAGGAGAAGAATCATTTGTATTTATTTTGAGGTCCTTGAAGTAGAATAAATTATTCTATTGAAAAGAGGACAGAGCGTACTCCACAAGAACAGTACATTTATTTCTTTTCCCAAATTCAACCAGCAGGTATAGTTTCTATGTTGAATATAAATTAGAGCAACATCACACAAAACTAGATTTGGTGTTTCGAATTTTCTCATTTAATTATGTTATAATTTTTCATATATGAACAGTGATTTACAGGCAAATTTGTTTTCTTAAAGTAACTTCAAACATCAAAAAAGACGTTTCTGTGACTGAAGCCCAGAGCCACGTCATTGTTGCAACTAGTTCCTAGTTTTGGAGGACGTCACTGTATGCCAGACGAGTAACGGGGAAAAAAAGCAGTTTATTCAGTAATGCAGCCGAGTATACAAGGAGGCTTGTGATAAGCGGATCGAGTGTTGCACATGCGCGTTTGTTGCCGTGCAAGCGTGACTTGCACTATACTACAGTCACCACTACTAGTTAATGTCCCAAGTTGTACGCCAAAAGAAGAAGAAATGTCTGCCACAATACTATAGGCAAAGTGTGCTTTCGAACTGAAATGTATTCGACTGGTAAAGCAATGTTGTTAAAAGATAATGTATATCGTTCGTTTCGTGGCCGATTCCCCCTGATGCGTTGTCCCAGGCATAGAAGGGCTAACCATTGCACCAACGAACGAAAGAGTGACAATGTAACAGTGACGACCTATCATGAAGGCTGGAGTTTCAAGTTTGTGTCGTAGAAGCGCCGCGTGGTTAGTGAAAATGAAATGAAAATTTGATATCTCAGATATTTTGTGGGCCAATAGGTGCTGTTAAATTACCGATTATCTTCGACGCACCGCACTCTTTTTGGCGTCCCGCAAATCCTAAATAGATACGTATCCCAGTCGGCCTTGCATGAACTACTGAGAAAGGGCAGAAAACACTCACTAACTATCCCGCACAGTCAACACGCTGCCTGCACTGATGATCTGTTGGGACACTTTTGGTGAAACATGCGGCTTGCGATAGTGTAGAACGGCGTATGTTTGTTTATTTTCCCGTCTTGCAAGTAACGTTTTTCTTCACGATTGAACCCAATTTTATAAACAGCTTGTAATGAAGTTATCAATGCGCAACAACTTAAAACGAAAAATAGGAGAATGTAGGATGGCTAAAGAGAACCCACTGTGACAAAACAGCAGAGTAATAAAGCCCAAACGGGTGCGATAACATGATACGAAAGCAACAAGAAGGCACTCATTTCGAACCATGTTCTTTAACATAGTTACACAAACTTTGAGCAAGAAGAAAATCAGTCACGTTAGACTAATAAACTGGGATAATTGTCAATAAAATATATCAAGTGCTCATACTGAGAGGCCCCGGTCACATTTGTTGACATGGGCTACATCAATTTTTCTTGTATGCCTTATAATGAAGACATCATCATAGCGGGAAGAGTATACCTGCGTTTAGACTGATAGGTGGCAGATCAGCAAAATGTGTCCGTGGCCTCACAATGATTCTGGTATAGTTTGCCAAAACAGATGATACGCCTAGACGCAAGAATACGAAGCATACAAAGGCCGACTGCAGAACAATAGCTGCGGTTGACAGTAATAGCTGCAGCTTTCCATCTCAAAACAGCGCTATGGTTATGAGAGACGTCGTAGTGAAGGGCTCCGAAAAATTTAACTATCTGGTGTTCTTTAACGTGCGTTGACATTTCACTGTACACAGGCCTCTTTCATTGCGCCTTCATTGACAGGTGACTACCCGCCACAACAGGGATTTAACTCCACGACCTTTGCATCAGCAGCCGAGTACCGTAGTCACTGTTCCGACGAAGCTGGACCCGCTTGACACTTATGCAAGCCTGCTGAGAAAAAGAGTAATAACAGAGTAAATGCATCGCTGTGCTTTAAATCCGTGCAAGTGCTGTATTTGTCGCCAACTTCACTGCAGTTATGCTCCATGCACTCAAAAACAGACGTTCCTCAAAGTGGGCAATAACCATTCTGAAAAGCTTCACAGAAACGCAGTTTGTTCTGAGTCTTTCCGAATATGCGATATTAAGCCTAAAGTGTACAGATATGATGATATGTGGAGTCCGCAACAATTTCTCTCCGATAAATGAACACAATATATGCTAAGTCCACACCAAATACAGAAATATTTTTGTAGTTGTACATCCTAAAACGGTGATATGAATATTTGGGATGCCGTAATGAGGGACATCGGAAACTTCGGTCAACTGAGGTTTTTTAACGTGCACTTAAGCCTGTGCACACCAGCCTTGAGCCCTTTCATCATCATTCAAAAGGCCGCCACCGCAGCAAGGATTCGCCACAATTTTCACCTAAGCCGTCAAGCGCCGTAACCTCTAGACACCGTAGCGAGTGGACAAAAGAATAGCGATTCCTTGCGAACGCTTTACGAGCAGTTGTCGGTAGTAGAATAGGCTAAAATGTAGCGCTTTGGATGTTTCTACATACAATGGTGTTTCTCATGTGCCTAGTATTATGTAGTAGGTGTAAAAGCGCCTAATCCATATTCTACCTTGCCGAGCTTTGAGCAACATGAACGATGTGAGTGCGCTGTAATGCTTTCCGAGGTCTCCAACTTAGGTTCGTCCGCCATGCTATCTACTATAGCGCCATCTCAGTTGAAAGTTGAGAAGGCATCCTCGCTTCATGGCTATTCTGCTATTGTTGAAAAATACGGGAATGCATTCGAAACACACATTTCACTTCCATAATTGAGCCGAAGTTGATCTGGAGAGTAATTGTATTTCACTTTATTTCCTTGATTCATTGTTTATTCAGACAAAAACAAAGATTGCCTAGGTTGAAGGAACTGAAGGCAGATTACCTCTGCCTGACTAAGGTCCCTCCACCCATACAATCGCTCAGGTGAAGTGGAACAAAGGATACAACTTTCATTCTGCTTCACAATGAGGGGACACAAAATTCAAGTTCAACAAGTATAACAGATGTCGACACATACGTTTTAAAATAACACATTACAGTCATCACGAATTTGCAGTACCAATATAAAAAATATATATATAAAAATACAACAAGGAAAAATTTCTGACAGAATTACTAAGTACCATAGAGAAATACATTTGAAAAGAAAGAAAATGAGCAATTTTCGTCTAGTATGCAAAATTACGAACAACACAAAAGAAATATTTATAATAAATAATACAATTAAGGCTCCTTACAAGAAAGGAAGTACATCTCAACTTTTTTTTCACACTGTATTTAGTGTTATGTTCTTTCAAAAGTTCACGGACATAGCTATTTTCGTGGAGTAGATAAGGTATTTGATATGGTAAAGTTTGCTTACGATATGTTGTTCTGAAAAAAAGCAATAAAAAACGATCAAAGCGTTTCAGAAGTGTTAATCAATTTAGTGTACTTGGTACTATATATTATGGGAGAGCAGAAAGCCATCCCAGACAGCATAGTAAGAATGGATCACCTGTGTGAAAGAATATTGGGTAACCCCCAAACTGGAACCCTACACTTCACCCGAAGACGACTAAAATCTCACCCTTCACTTCTACTGCACCAAAAAGTTCAACTGGGGTGTAATCATGGCAGTGTATTTGACGAAGTATGTGGTCGTGGTAGGGTGAAATAAGGAAATTTTTTCAGCAAAATGAATAAAAGCCCGCTAAATGGCCACCTACTTTAATATACTTTTAATTGCATTATGATGCACATCACAAGGACATTATTCTTGCTCGAAAGAACTGCTCCTGCCTCATTAGGGCTCGCGCGAACGCCGTTCTGGGATTAAGGATCACTTTTGTTTTCTGGCCGTGATACGTGTCTTCGAAATTACAATACCACCGCCTTGTGCGCATAAGCAATCTTCCTCTACAAATCTTGCAGAAATGTTATTCTTACGTAAGTAGTGGTACTGTTTCAAGCAGCGTCGCGTGTCGAAAAACCAGCAGAAGTGCGTACAACCTAATTATTTTCTTAGCGGTTGTGTGATTGCTGTGGTGGTGGAGTCTTTTCTTGCCTGGCGTATTAGCCGGATGTCTCCGAAAGATTTTGTCACTACGAAGAACGACTATTTGGGCTAGTTTGTTAGAGTGCCTATTGAAAGGTGTTGCCGCGCTACCACAAAATAGAATAAATGAAGGCACAATCATAGGTGAACTATGGAGATTATATCTTTGTTGCTTCTGGAGTTTGTATTATTTTCTATAAAGTTATTTTTTGCATTGGTTTTGGCAATTTATAGCCTTGTTCTGGGTCTGTATTGGCCACCACGTGACCATATGACGTGGGTTGGTGAACACAAATGAGATGTTGCGCCCTGTTTGATAAGACGAAAAAGCTTGAAAATTCCTGAAGTGGCAGGCGAGCAGTCAGGAGACATTGCATTGTATCTTCGCGGAATGGATCTGCTTGGCGGTATATGCGAATTGTTGTCCGCTGAATTCCGAGAACAAATTTTCAACAGTCACACCACCGTCCCTCTACCGGCAAGACAGGCTGAACTCTTCCGAAACTCAACACCACGTAAAGCAGACGTATGTGCTACAGGCGGCAATAGGTACCGCGGGGGATTTTGCATCCATTGCCGTCACAACAAGACCACGCCCTTCTTTCCCGTTCCTGCTTTGGTGCGGGGAGGACAGATTGCACAACCTGGTTGGCCATATAGCCAACCAGGGTGGCCCACCGGCAGCTGAGTAACGATATATACATATTGCACCACCTCCCAGGTATGTTTTCGGCCCAAATATATCATATGTATATCACAATAGGCTCGTCATTAGTGCAGCCAAGTTTCACGGTAAAGGAGACAAGCATGCCTGCGTACTGCACTGCAACACACACAGGCTTCTCGGTGCCCCCAGTGTACTCGGAAAGAAAGCGCAGTAAACAGATGCAGCCAGCATTTCTTGTGTGTGTTTTTCTGGTGGCAGCACGAGACACCTTGCATTCGTCATGGCCTCCGAGACTGCTAATCTTTTAAACCATGATCTCGGAGGCCTTGCGTTGACGCATGCTTAGTTTGTAGGTCAGACTCATGCATATAGAGGCTTTCTGGGTGTGTACCAGAAGGAGTAGAGCTGCTTCAAAGTTGTACTAGAGAGGGTTTGCAGAAGAGCCATTGGGGCCCTGTCATTAGGTGCATGCAGAAGTTGCCTAAAGCCCTAGCAAAAAAGCTGCGGGCACTTTTGTATGTCTCGAACATTTCGACCTCGAACAGGGACCCAATTTAGTTGGCCAAGCAGTGACCCCTATCGCATTCAGCTGAGTGGTATGTAGTGAAGCAGCCTTCAGAATAAGGTGACATTGTTTCCCTCACGACTAGTTGTCGCTAGTCGTCTAGTGACACAATAGCACGCTTGCCATCGCACGTGGCGACTGGGTGGACTGTTGGCTTATGGCGCCACGAGATGTTGCAGAGTTAGTTGGTTAGTAATAACAATTTACGTGGGGCAGCCACACGAGAGGGACAGATGACGCACAGCGCTGTAGGTGCAACTCTCATTATTGTTGGGGATCTCGGCCAAATATTTTGCTCTACAGCATGCTTCACCAACTCCACGTTTGTCCTCGGTAGCATGTTTCAGAGTGGACAGAGGATTTGAACTGTCGGTGTAGAAGCAGAGTATTGATGTTCTATCAATTCGTATACTGCTTTTTAGAAGTCTGAATATCATGCCTTCGTTGGTAAGTGTTGCGTTAAGAATCTGCTTGGCGCTAGAGTCTTTATTGTAGTATCGCGGAATAACTGGTGAGTGTGGTCTCAGTACACTACTGCGTACTCTGTGGGGTGAAGAGACTAGCTGCTGTGCTCGAGGACACAGGCGTGAACAACATCGCTTACATCTGGTCTCTCGTCTCCTCTCGCATATGCACTGCAAAGCCCGTATGTGATCGCCGATTTAACATACTTTTAGCGTTCTGACGAGTGCGAAACACCATTGCAAGTATGTTCACTTGTAGCCAGAAAAGTTAGCTGCTGCTTCTCTCACGTGGTATGCGAAGGAGCGCTTCAAATGACAGCTGCCGCAACAAATCGTGCCTGTGCTGTCCCATGGTACGCGGAGAAATAAAGAATGATACAACAGCTGGCACAGAGGAGCCAACGACGTTTTTACATGATGCGCACAAAGAACGCTAAAAGAGCTCCTGTTCAGGAGCCGCTGAAGTTCACGTTGGAGAGAAAACTTGGAGGAAACGTGGAGGAAGACCTCGAGCTGAGCAGCTGTCTGTGCTCAGGCAAAGTGTGCGCAAAACAGGCTAAAACGAACAAGTTCTGTAGGCAAGCCGCCAACGTGGTGCACAAGGAAAAGAATTCTACACAGCAGCGGTAAACAGCCGCAGACGCTGTGACTGTGGTTAAACAAAACACTAAAACACTGCTGCCAAAGATCCGGGGAAGTTGTAGCACGGTATACATAGAAAAGGATGCTAAAAGAACTTTTGAGAGAACTGCACACTCTGTGACAGTGCTCGAAAAACCCGCCAAAAACACTCTCCTGAAAAGCACGGAAGCTCTGGCACGCTACAGGAAAAATCGTTAAAAAGGTTTTTGCAACAGGGCTGCAAAAGCTGCGATGGCGTGCTGGAAAATTAGGATAGCTCCTCCCGAGGAGTGTGGACACTTTGGTACAATACGCAGAAAAGCGTCAAAAAGGATTCTGCGAAAGAGCCGCAGAAGCTGTGACTAGTGCTCGAAAAACACGCTAAAGACTTCCTCCCGAGGAGCCTGGACGCTGAGGCATGGTACGTGGAAAAAGCGCTAAAAGCTCCTGTGATGATGCCACAGACACTGCGACAATGCACTTGCAAACCACGCTAGAAAGACTTTTTTGGAGGATCATGATTGCTGTGCCACAGTACACAGAAAAAGCGACGGAAGAGCTCCTGCGAAAGTGCCGTGGACGCTCCGAGATAGAGCTCGAAGACATGCTAAAATACTCTGGAAGAACGTGGACGCTGAGGCATGGTAAACGGAAAAATTGCGAAAAGCGGTTCTGCGAAAGAGCCTCGGAGGCGGTGACGTAGTGCTCAAAAAAAAAATGGCAGCATATCCACGGAGTGAATGATGGAGAGTGGGGCGAAGCATTCGTCCGTCCATGCGTCCATCTGTGTGACCGTCCATGCGTCTGTTCGTGCGCCTGTCCCGGCGTTTGTTCATGAATCCGACCCTGCGTCTTTTCATGCGTCCATCCATGCATCTGTCTGTGTGTCCGTTCGTCCATCTATTCAACACTCCAAGTCCCACCATCTCGCATCTTTTTATAATATATTCCCAATATAGAAGCACCGCCATTCAGTGCATATTCCAAGGACTAAACGAGGGGTGGCACACGCACACTTTCTTATGGCTTGCGCTTCGAGTCTACTTCCTACCTTCAACCACCTTGAGTTCATGGTATATACTAGTTCACTGTATTCATGGCACTGTGGCCCAATGCTCGCTAAACTTTCCTAAAACCAAGGAGGTTACGCCCAGCGAGTATAACGTAGCAACCTTTTCTTGTCAGATAGTGCTCAATGTACACGCCAATGGCTGCTAATGTGGATCGCAGCGTGCGCGTTAAATAAAAGCCGAATGCTTCTGTCTCTCATTCTCAATTAGCAGCCATTGACTTGTAAATTGAGCACTATTTTTTATTGTTAAACAACGCTCAGAAGAAATCTCTCACCGGCACCACCTTGGAGGCCAAATGTTATACCTATTTCGGGTATGTGCCACTAGTGGTTACGTACTACTAGGGACGCACTAGCCACGCCATAAGGAGCTTACCCCCTAAAATACGCTTAGAAACTCCTCCGGAGGAGCATGGACGCCCTGGCATGGTACGCAGTACAAGCGCGAAAAGTGCTTCTGCGAAAAAGCCGTGAACGCTGAACATGGCGCTCCAAAAACAACCTCAGAAACTCCTCCTGAGGAGCATGGACTCCATGGCGAGGTGCGCGAAAAAAACGCCAAAAGTGCTCCCCCAAAATAGCCACAGAGGTCGACGTTGCACTCGCAAAATACGCTAAAACGAACTGCTTTAGAGCAGCATGGCCACGATAACACGGTACGCCAAAAAGCGCAAAAAGTGCTCGTGCGAAAGAGCCGCGAACGGTGTGACATAGCGCTCAAAAAACACGCGAACTAATTCCTCCAGAGGAGCGGGGACGGTGCGACGCGGTACGCGGAACAAGCGCCGAAAGTGTTCCCGCGAAAGATCCGTGGTCGCTGTTACATAGCGCTCGAAAAACACGCCAAAATACTCCTCTGAACGAGCTTGGACGCTGTGACGCGGAACGCGGAAAAAGAAACAAAAGTGCACCTGCGAAAGGGCCGAGGAGGCTGTGACCTAGCCCTAGAAAAAACAAAAAAACTCCCTAGCATTTCCCCGAGGGTAAACATGGTTAAGTGCGAATGCACGGGGTGATGCTATGAGGGGTATTTATTAATTTGCACTATTATATTTATTAATCACACTATGGTGCTTTTATGGTGTGATGGTTCCTGGGAATCGCAATTTGATCACACGGGGGAGTTTACGTTAACTCATTGGCAAATGCCAACGGATTTTAACTTTACTCCCCCGCATAGCATCACCCCGTGCATTCGCACTTAACCACGTTCACCCTCGGGGAAATGCTTGGGAGTTTTATTACTGATGATGATGGTTGAAATGTAATTAATGAATTTAAGTGTTGTTTGTCATGAAGCATTTGTACACAGATACATTGTATACGAAGTATTATTTATTTGCACTTAATGACTTTCGTACGATGCATTAAATGCACACATCGCGAGCGCGTCACACACACACACACAAACTACACTACAGATTAGCACCTATTCACGTTATCGTTGTAGCTCACGGTTAGTACCAGCGCTTTGTGATCCGAGAAATGTACGGTGAGCGGATCCGGCAAGACGGAGCGGACCGTACAGTTCCTACTGAACGCCAAGTCTATGAAGCCACCGTTGATCGTGGTGGGAAACTCGAGAGACAGACACGTCATCGAGTTATTGTTCAGCATGTGGTCAACCAACCAGCCATTGTCCTTTCTAACGTCACCGTTAAAGTCACCCGCCACCACAATCGGAACCGAGGGACGCGCGCGCACAAACTCACTCTCCACCGCCACATCAATATGCTCCAAGACGTCATCTCTCGAGAGGTTCGGGGCCAGGTAGACGGTCACAACCAGGACGGCATCGCCAGAGTAGGCACTGGTGGAGACGGAGGCGTACGGCGAGTCGTCTCTGAGCGGCGAAGTACACATGGCATGCGAGAGGACGTCGGCGTAGACGTGTGCAACCAAGCACACACCGCAGTATTCGCCCCGGCTTCCACTCCGGGCGAAGGAGCTTTTTCTTGAGGGCCTTGAGACGCTGGCGTTCCCGCTCACTCTCCGAATCGTCTCCCTCCGGCGCATGTGGAAACGGCACAACGATTCTCGTTTCATCACTGGCCATGAAGGGCGCCCCGAACCAGCACTTGGTGCGGCCGCGCTTGTAGCACGTGTGGGTGTGCTGATGCGTCTGCGTGCGCGGCCGCCTGAGAAGCGTAGTGTCGAGCGTGAGGAGTTGGGCCACCATCTCGAGGGTCTTGGGCATGGCACCTTCCTCACCGGTGAGCTCCTCGTCGGGCGCCTCTTCGAGCCACAGGATCACGTGCACGTGCACGCTTCCTCTCTGCTGGAACTCCACCCGCTTGAAGTAATCCCGGATCACGTACGGGCGGAACGGCGAGCAGTTTCGGTGGGCGAGCACGTTCATGATGACGTCGAAGATCCTGTTGATGTACATGGCGCAGGCGACGGGGTCTTCGTTCACGAGCTCCTAGCGCTCCCAGGCCATCATCTCGGACACGGGCCGAGGCGTGCCGTCGGGCACAACCCGCAGCCGCTCCAGGGTCTCGAGCAGGCGCTCCTAGTGGACCTCGGACGCGGACATGGTCAGAAACGCGTGCGGCTTGCCCAATTGGCGGATCATTGCGAAGAGTTCACTCCTGCGATCCTGCCAATACTGGACCGTATTTGAAACACCCCGCATGAATGCAAGGTCGCGGTCCAGCACCTCCTCCAGGAACTTCTTACCGCCACTCTCGAGCTGCTCGCGCGTGAAGGAACCAGTGGTCTCGTTGGTGCGAAACATCATGTTGCTTTCCGCAACGTTGTATCGCATCACCTTTGCAGCCATGTACAAGACGTGCTCCGGCGTTGCTCCACGCCGGTCGGTCCGCCGTATCTCGCTGCTGGCCATGGCGACTGGCGTGGAACGCGGACCGATGATCTTGCGAGGCACGCCCATGTATATCGTGGGGAAGGCGAGCTCTTCCGCATACGCATCCATGGAGAGCGCCAGTGGGACGCGGTTCTCACCCGGAGCGAGGTGCAGGCTATGCGACTGATCGATCAGCTTGTCAGCGGCAGCGGCATCGTCCAGTTCACCGCTTCGCTCCCCAGCATCTTTCATCAAGAGAGCGCGCGGTCGTTGCTCACCCTCCTCATTAAAGAAGATCGTCTTTGACATGGCATTGAGGGCAATGGCTAGTTGCACGGGGTCGTCCAAATCTATGTTCTCGGGGACAGTCTCAATATCGTCCACGTCGTCTCCCCCCTGGGCGCGTTCACCTTCACAAACGGCCGCATCATCGTCATCGAAGACACCCAGCCGACTCCAGTCGATGCACACGCCGCTAGCGACATACAACGGCGCATGCTCCAGGTGCTTCAACCACGCCAAGATGTTACCGCGCTTCACCAGTCCGCGCCTGTACGTAGCCGGACTCACCAGCCTCCGCTTCACGTGCACGTCTATCGCAACGTCCTCGGGAACCAGCCGCGGAAGACACTCCACCACGCTCGGAACGTCGATGGGCACGTTCACGATCTGTCCCTTAATGCCGTGCTGACCGTTGCCCCGCGTGAGCCGCCTGATGCTCACGAAGGAGAGTCGAGGCAAGATGAGGCCCTCTTCCACCGGGTTCAGATCGGGGAGGTCCGCGGGAGGAGCCGGGTACGCGTAGCCGTGGCTCTTGCTCAACGGCGGAACCCGCCCGGCCAGCAGGGACTCTCGGCAAGACGCACACACCCGGAACGCACCGAAGGGAGCCCGCCGCGGGACTTGCGCATCCATGTCGTCGCATCGGTGTTCGCACGACCATCTTCCGAACTCGTTTCAAAAAACCCGCAATGCGTTCAACCTGTTGGTCTCGTTCCTCACGCCAGAAATGCAGCTCAGGTTGTTATTGAACCACAGCCGGTCACACACGGCGCAGCTGTGACTGAAGCTGCGATCCACAAAGTCGCGTTTGAAACGCGCGTCCGGACGAGCGAAGTCCAGGGCTCGCACTCTCTCCCGCGCGGCATGTTCACTGGCTCGAACGGCTTCGGGAACGTCCACTCGCCGTTAACGATTGCGAGCGGCGTCTTGACGCCGGCCTTCATCGCCCTTCTCCGCAAGACGCTTGCGTTGTCGTTCCGCTTCTTGGGCCGCGTTCGCGTCTCGATGCTGCGCCTCATCTCGGCCTCGCGAGCGCGCAGTTCACCATCCGCTGCACGCTTCGCCCGCTTGCACTCGGCCTCGCGAGCATGCAGTTCGGCATCCGCTGCACGCTTCGCCCGCTTACGTTCGGTCTCACGAGTCCTTCGCAGCGCCGCCTTGTCTTCCGACGTCGGCGAAACCACCGCGGTACCGTCACCTCCAACGACAGGTGCAGTGCTGGCATTCGGTTGTACTGCATTCGTTGTTGATGGTAGCGTTGCCTCCGGGACATCCATCGCACGACCCGCTCTCGACGGGAGACAGAGAGAAGGCGGGCGCGTGAGGGAGAGGGGTGCGCGCGCAGCTGCAGCGAGCGAGGAGAACGGAGGAGCGAGCGAAAGGGGGGGGGTATAAGGCGCGTTACTGACACCGATATCAGCGTCGCGTCCATGGCTTATTCGGTAGAGCGTCGCCCTGCGGCCCGCCAAGTCCTCTTTCTTTTAAAGATAGAGAGAAGACTGCGGACGCCGCTGACGGCGGTGGATAGTTTGGGGTCGCTTATAAAGTGTATTCACACTTAAAACATGCTAACACACTCCTCCAGAGGAGCATGGATGCTGTGACGCGGACCAAGCGCCGAAAGTGCTCCCGCGAAAGAGCCGTGGTCGCTGTTACATAGCGTTCGAAAAACACGCCGAAATACTCCTCTAGACGAGCTTGGACGCTGTGACGCGGTACGCGGAAAAAAGAAACAAAAGTGCACCTGCGAAAGGGCCGTGGAGGCTGTGACCTAGCCCTAGAAAAACACGCTAACAAACTCCTCTAGAGAAGCATGGATGCTGTGACGCGGACCCTGCGCCTAAAGTGCTCCCACGAAAGAGCCGTGGTCGCTGTTACATAGCGCTCGAAAAACACGCCAAAATACTCTTCTAGACGAGCTTGGTCGCTGTGACGTGGTACGTGGAAAAAAATGGCAGCATATCCACGGAGTGAATGATGGAGAGTGGGGCGAAGCATTCGTTCGTCTAAGCGTCCGTCTGTGTGACCGTCCATGCGTCCGTTCGTGCGCCCGTCCCTGCATTCGTTCATGCATCCGCCCCTGCGTCCGTTCATGCGTCCATCCATGCATCTGTCTGTGTGTCCGTTCGTCCATCTATTCAACACTCCAAGTCCCACCATCTTGCATCTTTTTATCATATATTTCCCATATATAAGCACCGCCATTCAGTGGACATTCCAAGGAGTAAACGAGAGGTTGCACTCGCACACTTTCTTGCGGCTTGCACTTCGTATCTGCTTCCCCCCTTTAACCACCTCGAATTCATTCATGGTATCTACTAGTTCATTGTATTCATGGCCCTGTGCCTCAACGCTCGCTAAACCTTTCTAAAACTAAGAAGGTTACACCCAGCGAGTATAATGTAGCAACCCTTTCTTGTCCGATAGTGCTCAATGTACATGTCAATGGCTGCTAATGGGGATCGCAGCGTGCGCGTTGACTAAAAGCCGAATGCTCCTGTCTCTTATTCGCCATTAGCAGCCATTGGCATGTACATTGAGCACTTTTTTTATTGGTAAAGAACGCACAGAAGAAATGTCTCACCGGCACCACCTTGGAGGTGAAATGTTATACCCATTTCGGGTATGTGCCACTGGTGGTTACAAACTACGAAGGACGCACAAGTCACGCCATAAGGAGCCTCGCCCCTATTGATATGATATATGATATATAAGGAGATGTTGGCGCATCATTATGGCGCCGGCTACTCCTTAGCCGTTGATTGAAACTTGAACACGTATCTTGAAGCAAAACATACAAAGCAGTGCATGGAAAATAGAAAACTCGGGCACAGATATGCAAAGACACACTTATACGCACATACCACAACGGTAAGTAAATGTTCGAAAGTCAATGTAAAAAGTCTCTGGAAATGTCCCTCGTTATTATTCGGTCCACCAGCACAAATTAGCAAAGCACACGTCTGGTCCTTATAAAGATGCATTCGCTGGTATGTACATAATAGTCGACACGTCATTCATTTCACAACACACACGTGAAGGGTGTCACATGATACTGTACATAATAAGTACATGTGTTACAATGAAAGTTTGTTCTTTGTTAATACTTGTCAGCAATCCCGCTGTCCTGTAAAAAACGTTTTAATCCTTTGAAAGCGTGAGACTGTGATGCCTAGTTCACACTGAAACATCCGCTTTCTACAGCGACCGAAATTCCCCTGCCGCCGAAACGCAGTGTCGTTCGCATTGGACGCGCCCAGCACCGCCGAATATGCCATCTACTACGGGGCGAACGCGGGATGGATGCGCTGTCACCCGGTTGTTGTCGCGGCTCGCAAACGATACTACGCTATCCAGTGGTGTATACTTCGACGATTCTCGTACGCAAGAAGCAAGAAAAGACAGTACTGCTTACTTTGCTGGCAAGTGGCTGTCTTGTAATGCACGAAGAGCAGAAAAACCACCGACGCCAGCGGCGTTGGTGGGTTTGTTTTGCTCTGCAAGACCACAACAAGCTCGGTCACGCCAACAGCAGGCTCGGTCACCTCTTTCACGAAATACCGAGGCGAAGTAGGCACAGAATAGGTTAAACTCCCGTTGCTTTCAACATTCAGTTACGCGCACTGCGGCATAACAAGTGAGTACGGCTTGGCCGCCATTTTTCAAAATTCCTTGACTAGCGCTCCTGTTGGTCCGCGGTGACCGATTTGGCGGCAGACGCCGCAAAAATTGGTCCGAGAGCAATCGGCGCGGAGAGGACCCTTTCGACGGAACTCGCCGCCGCCGAACCAGATTCGGAGCACTTTCGGCGGCCGGAACGCTCAGTGTGAACACGGCCTAAAACTCCAGTTGGCCACGGGCCCAGAAGTTTTTTCATGCTAAAGGGTCTGCGGTTCAATACGAACAGTGCGGACTTAAGACGGCGTCTCGGCGTGTCATGATGTGGACAGTCTATGAGAAGGTGACAGACGTCTTCATCTATAAATCCACATTCGCATTCGGGAGTTTCAGCTCTGCCAATTCTGTGCAAAAAATGTTTGTGTATGCGGTGCCTAGCCTCAATCGGTGAATTAGATTTTCCATCCTTCTATCTAATGCCAGCGTAATTTTGAATTCAATAAATGGATCGATGTGATATAAATCGCAGCTCTTTGTACTTTGGTCAAACCAAGCAGTTTTGCTCATTCTGAAAGTTGTATTCTTTATAATACAACGCAATTCATTTTTCGAAATTGGTAAAGAAACAGTAACGTCTTCACGATGTGCTTGTCGTGCTGCTTCGTCGGCAACTGTGTTTCCAGGAATGTTGCAGTGGCCAGGTATCCACTGGAATTTGATCTCATGTTGCGCCTTATTTGCTTTGGTGAGCTCCTTCAGCGTTTCGTATGTCATACTATCACTTATTACTGTCCTGTTTGTACTGGAGAGTGATCTTAATGCGGCCTGTGAGTCACTCAAAAGTACCCATTTTCTAGCGTCTGCTACCGAGTTTATAAACTTTAGAGCATGCAGAATAGCGAAGAGCTAAGTGTGCAAACTGTGCAGGTAATCACGCTGCCTCATATTCAGGCTGCCCGCAAAGTAAAGCTGCTGCGAAAATGCGTCGGCATGAGCTCATCCATGGACGAAAACCGCGCCCCAATGAACCATCTCCACACCTTGAGATTGTTCATACTGTACGTGATCCACCTCAGCGGCCACCGCAACAACAGCCGACAAGCACGCCAAGAGAACCGCCAAGAGAGCCGCCAAGAGCACACCCGAGAGACCACTCACGAGAAGTACCTTCAAGTAGCCCCTAAAAGAACCAAAAGTGCACCTTCGAAAGGGCCGTGGATGCTGTGACCTAGCCCTAGAAAAACACGCTAACAAACTCCTCTAGAGGAGCATGGATGCTGTGACGCGGAACAAGCGCCGAAAGTGCTCCCGCGAAAGAGCCGTGGTCGCTGTTACATAGCACTCAAAAAACACGCCAAAATACTCCTATAGACGAGCTTGGACGCTGTGACGCGGTACGCGGAAAAAGAACCAAAAGTACACCTGCGAAGGGTCCGTGGAGGCTGTGACCTAGCCCTAGAAAAACACGTTAACAAACTCCTCCAGATGAGCGACGATGCTGTGACGCGGTACACAGAAAAGGCGGCAAATTGCTCCCGCGAAAGGGCCGCGGACGCTGCGGCATATCGCCCGAAATACACGCGAAAAAACTCCTCTGGAGGAGAATTGCCGCCATGCTACGGTATGCAAAAGAACGCCAAAAGTGCTCCCGCGAAATAGCCATGGACGCTGCGATATAACGTTCGAAAAACGCTAAAGAATTCCTACTGAAGAGCATGACTACGCACCATGGCATGGTATGGAAAAAAAATGCCGAAAATGTTCCTGCGAAAGATCCGTGGATGCTGCAACATAGCACTGAAAACATGCTAACAACCTACTCCTGAAGGGCGTGGGCGCTGTGGCCTCATACGAGGAAAAAGCGCCAATAGCGGTTTTACGAAAGAACCGCAGAGGCTGCGAAGAAGCGCTAAAAAACTCGCTGAAAAGCTGCTTCCTAGGAGCATGGATGCTCAGGCACGGTACGCGAAGAAATCGCCAAAAGCGCTGCTACAAAAGGGCCACCAACGCAGTGACATAGGACACCAAAAACACGCTAAAAGCTGCGCCCATAGATCATGGATGCTGTGGCTTGGTGCGGAAAAAAAAGCGTTAAAAGAGCTCCTCACGTGACATAGCGCACGCAAAACACCTACTTCCTGCCGAGGAGCAGTGGGTGCAGCACTACGGTACGCACAGAACACACTAAAACCAATTTCCGTCGTAGCAGTCACCGACACGGTGACATGGCACATGAAGAAGTAGCAGCAATTAACAAATGATGCCAGAAATTATGGCTTATAGACTTGACTGCGAGGTACAATCATGATTGATTTGTGCGGTTTAACGTCCCAAAACCACCATATGATCATGAGAGACGCCGTAGTGGAGGGCTCCGAAAATTTTGACCACCTGGGGTTCTTTAACGTGCACCAAAATCTGAGCACACGGGCCTACGACATTTCCGCCTCCATCGGAAGTGCAGCCGCCGCAGCCGGGATTTGAACCCGCGACCTGCGGGTCAGAAGCCGAGTACCTTAGCCACTAGACCACCGCGGCGGGGCCGAGGTACAATTAAGGAACCCTTCTGCGAAAAATTCTTTTAAATAACTTTTCACTGTGATGGGGTGTTCAGGTCTGCTCTTCCTTCATGATTTTGGTCGAGCAACAGCTGGGAACAAAAAAGTAAGAGAACTTGTTCATTGCTTACTTCATTTAATCCACTCATCGTTACGCAAAATCAAACAATGGGAGACTGCATGCACAAGAAACCACGGGCGCTGCACTCAACTGCCATATTTCGCCCGCGGGAAGCAAGAAGAAACGTTCGTTCACAAAGAGCATGGCGCAAAAGTTGATCACAACAAAGAAAAGACCAGAAAGTTACTTTTCTGTTAAAAGAAACAAGTGGTGTTCCAGGTTTCAGAAAGGATCACTTGTTCTATATTTTCATAGACTAAATCAGGTGCTATTATGGCACCCGTGGTTTCCAGAGCCGTCTTCAATTTTGTGTATACCTTGCGCTGCCATGACTTCTTCAATCTAGATATAGTATATCAAAGAGCATGTTTTGTTTGTGTGCGAAACAAGTACACAAGGAGTGAAAGTATGCGAGACAAGCGCGCTCACATTTGATCTCGTGTTTTCAATCTCGAGTCCACATGAACTTCCAGTCAAGCTTTTAGTATACAACCTAGAGAACAGCAAATGCTCGTTAATTCGACGCGCAATAATATAGGAAAATCGGATACTACGTGTGCTCTTTGTTGGCGGAATCATTGTGCATGTTTAGTGGCACTAAACTCAATTTTGTTGACTTCCATGATTCTCGAAGCATCCCGCGTGCCATCGAGCACAAACAAGGACTCAAAGAGCAAAAGCGGCGTTCTCGGAAAGTCTAAATGGCCGAGGGTTTACGGAAAGCTGAGGTGGCCATCTTACAAGTACGTAGCGGCTCGTAGTAAGGTTAAATTCAAAGCAAGTTTCGATGTAGAACACGAGGGCTCCCATTGTTCACGAAGAAGTGAATCACGCAAGTCACCACTTTTGCCCTGCTCCTATACAAAATGGTTACTAGACTTACGTATTTCTTAATAAAATCAAAGTGCATTGATGTAAAAGACATTCTTTCTTTTCATTCCACTATAGATATTTCAGCACTCGGTTAACTTGTAAAGTTCTTCCGTTCCTCCAAAATATGAAGTAACGATATGTTATTGCACACCAAAAAAAGAGAAAGGCGTTCTTTGGCTACCATATTATTAATGTTAGACTCGCATGTATGGCTCTCTTTAGAGAGGCACACCGACTCTCTTCAGTAAATCATCATGCAATGTTTTTTTTAGGACGGTCATGTTTACTACGATTATCCTATAGAGAGTCGACGGGCTTTTTTAAACATATACACATGCAGTTCTGACTTGTATAAACAGATAGTCAAAATTCTGAAAGTGTATAACCAATCCCTAATGTGTGTGTGTAAAGGCTGTAGAAGGTAACGACAACGTACAGTCAGTGCTCCGCCCAAGTCTTCCCCGTGCTGAAGACTTTGTTCGCTCTAAAACTATAGGTACGTTCTCCGCACTTGACTCAACTTTTCAGCATAATATTATTCACATGAATTCACGTGTGCAGAGACGGTATTGCTTCCCCGATGATGTTATTACATATTGTACTTACTGGCATTGGCTTCTTTAGGCTTACTGGCGTAAACGTTTTTACTGCCGTGAGCAGGCAAAACGTTCTGGTTCTCATATAAGAAAGAACAAAAACTTTTGGAAAGCATAGCAACCGCTTATTCGGCAATGCATGGCAACATAAAAAGTGTACTGCGTGGAAAGCTAAAATTCACCAATAAAGCGATATTTACCTTCTTTCTGATAACTGTGAAAAAAATGACAGCATATTCCCGGGGTGAATGATTGAGAGTGGGGCGAAGCATTCGTCTGTCAATTCATTCTTGCTTCCGTCCGTCCATGCGTCCGTCTGTGTGACCGATCGTGCGTGCGTCTGTTCGTGCGTCCGCACGTCCATCCATGCGTCCACCCGTCCGTGCATTCGTCCATGGATCTGCCTGTGTGTCCGGTCGTCCATCTATTCAACACTCCAAGTTCCACCATCTCGCATCTTTTCATCATATATTCCACATATAGAAGCACCGCCATCCAGCGGACATTCCAAGGACTAAATGAGAGGTGGCACACGCACACTTTCTTACGGCTTGCGCTTCAAGTATACTTCCCACCTTTAACCACCTCAAGTTCATGGTATATACTAGTTGACTGTATTCATGGCACTGTGGCCCAACGCTCGCTAAACCTTTCTAAAACCAGGGAGGTTACGCCCAGCGAGTATAACGCAGCAACCCTTTCTTGTCAAATAGTGCTCAATATACATGCCAATGGCTCCTAATGGGGAATGAGAGGCAGGAGAATTCGACCTTTAGTAGGGCGTACGCTGCGAATTTCTTATTGTTCAACAACGCACAAGAGAAATCTCCCACCGGCACCACCTTGCAGGTCAAAGCGTAAGACTTGTAACGCACTACTACGAGGGACGTAAGGGTGCAGCTTTAAGGAGCTTCGCCCCTAAAATCAATTGATTTGATTTATATGTGGGGTTTAACGTCCCAGAACCACCATATGATCATGAAAGACGCCGTAGTGGAGGGCTCCGGAAATTTCGACTACCTGAGGACTAAATCTGAGCACACGGGCCTAGAGCATTTTGTCCTCCTTCGAAAATGCAGCCGCCGCAGCTGAGACTTGATCCCGCGGCCTGCGGCTCTGCAGCCGAGTACCTTAGCCACTACATCACTGTGGCAGGGCAGCAATACTTTCATTAGGAGGGTTCAGAAATCTTTGAAAAAAAAAAACCAGTGGCTCTGAAAGCAGAAAGAGGACACCTGTTAGAGAATGAAAATGGGCGAAAGAACGCGGGAACTCACCGTAATCGTCGCTGGTGGAAAAGGCGTCGTTGATGAATCCGGAAATAGGGAGCGGACTGCGGAAAATGCCTGTTGAAAGTTGCTCAAATTTTGCTTTGAGCGCGAGGAATTCCATTTAAGCCCGATCAAAAATGTGAACCGCCCCCGTCAACGCGTACCGTGGTTAAGTTGACTTTTTTAAGCAAACAAGACACCTGAACTTAATCGCAGCGGTCAATATCGCGTATACTCAGCGCGCAGTCAGAGAACGTCTTCACAGGATGCTGTGGCCGCTCTTGAAAATATGTGTTGATGCCTGAAAATTTCGAGCCAACAAAAATTGAGCCAATGATAAAAAAACATGCAAGCTTATTTACGCTGGCATTACAAGCACTTGAGTCATCAACAATCTTCGTCAACATTGTCCCGCTAATTAAACGTCTCTAGTAGACCAGATTCCCAGGATTGGGAATGCCTGATTGAATACAAGTCCCTACCTGCATTGCGAGGGTGCTTATCAACGCGAACAGCCAGAGTGGCAAATTAGAATTCAGCATTAGTTTTGAGTTTTACGAGTAGTGCGGCAGGTGGCCCTGCTAATAAAACATTTTATCCCAAGATTGACAGCGCTTGGAAGGTTAAATTTTGTGCTCAGTTTGAAAATTCTTAAGTGTCACAAAAAAAATTGCCCGCAGCTTCCCTCGGGGGAACACTGAGGAGGATGCGGACCATATAATTGGTTAACGGGGTGTTAAAGTGCGACTCACTTGGGTCGATGACTAAATTGGTTAACGTGGTTCTGAAATGGGGTGTTAAATTGCGACTTACTTGGGTCGATGGCTAAATTGGTTAACGTGGTTGTAGGAGGGGGTGTTAAATGAGTGAACACGTACACACGTATGCGAAAGGGCGGCGCTGGTCGAAGGGACGTCGATCATTGTGTTTGCGGATTCGTTGGAATTCATTTCACCGCGACCTTGGACGTCGACGCGCCGTACAAACCAACCGACGAGCGGCAACTGAGCGAGCGAGCGCCGATCTTGAGTATATATACAGCACGACGGCGCATGCACTGTCAGCTGTTGAATGTTCTCGAAGCGCGACGCCACATGCGCGTCCACTGGAGAATCAGGAGAATTGTAGATGTCGAACGCGGTGTGTAAAGGAGGAAGGGTGCACAGATGGTGGAGGAGTGAAGCGCGCGCGGTGTGTAGAGGAGGAAGGGATGCACAGATGGTGGAAGAGTGGGCGACGGCGCGACGGCGCATGCGCGCGCGTCAGCTGTCGAATGTTCGAGAAGCGGTGCGGACGGCGCGGACGGCGCGGACGGCGCACTACAAGGCGCGAGTATAAGATGCTCCGCATCTAAAAGAACAATATGTCTAGGTTGCACGATGCAGCGTTGCTCTCCAGATAAATAGGGGTTTCTTGAACGTGTACCTAAATCGTATGACCACACTGGTGTTTTGGCATTTAGACCGCAATGGGCTTCTGCTACACTGCAACTCTTCTGTGGTGAAACATGCCGAGGAGGCTAACCCTTCTCCGAGCTTGTCAACCACCTATCTTCACCTTTGTGAGTTGATATTGGTGAGCCTTTGGTGATATTACATGGCGGTATTTATCTCCAGTCAGTCTTTCTACATCACGCGCAGATAATTGATCGGTAATTTTGCGCGAATGTACTTGTCCCTCTTTAATGACCTTCTCTAGTATGCCTTTTCTAATGCACCCTACCCTGCACCCATGGAGTACAGCGTCGTTCATAATGCAAAAGCTGTGTGCCAGTGAAAGATATTTCTTTGTTTTTTGCCACCATCATTACAATACGCCGAAACCACAGATACAAAACTGTGGTGGCTCGGGCTGGCCTGCGACCAGACATGCCCAGTCTACTGCACTTTGCTAGGCAAAGACAAAACCAAAAAAGATTCCATGGTACGCCAGCCACCAAACTTCGGCAGCCATGCGTGTATTGCATCTTTGACCCAGCTGCGCGCCATCATAGCGCTCAAAACTCAAATTCTCTAGCCAGAGTGTCGCAGCTCTCAATAAGCAAAATGGGGATGACTTGTATAGATTGAAATTCTCAAACTACGCAATCAAGACGCGTCTCACTTTCGAGGCATCAATACATTTCACTGTTTTCTTGTTAATATGGGTCTTCCCACCTATATACATGCCTTTTTCAAATTGGTGGGCCGCCATATCTGCATACTGCTACCACTCATTTCGACAAGGTATGACGCACACAAGCTAGAACACAGGCGGTGTGCTTCGCTTAATTCCATTGTGACCGTCCTCCTTCAGGCAGTGACACATACACTTTGCATGTTGGGCAAGTAACCCTTGCTGCGTGGTCTCGCCGGTACTTCTTAAAACGTTTAAATCCTTGAAGCTCTGTCTTTCACGTGCAACCTCTGTTGCCAGCATTAGTGCACTTTCCCGTCGGCGTTCTAGCCTTCCATCGTACAAGTTTATGTGTTGTTGGCGTTACTGAATTGTCATAAAAGCGGTGGCCCTGCAGACTAAACGCTCATATTTGTACTGCGTGTTGTATAGATGAATGCTTGCACGTGGCATCATCGTCATTGGACAAACTCCGCCCCTTTCCTCATAGAAGCCACAAATCTCAACAGTTGACCTTCATGACAAGCCCTTAGTTCAACAATTGTCCTCATACTCTATATGTATTCGCAGTTAATGACAACTTCTTCTGCGACAGGAATGAAATCGTATGACCTGTCCGCGCCACTTCACAAACATTTCTCCTTCCACAGCCATTCCTCGAAACACTTCCATTTGCACTCTTCAAAACTAGGTCACTCAAGTCGAGCTCGACTGATTCTCTAGCTGGTTATGACTCTCCGTCACTGCACGGATGTAAAAATAATCTTCCAACAAAAGGCTCACATTTCGTGCTTGCTTAGGTGCAGCCATGTAGCCCCTAGACAGTGCATATGCACAAGCGGAACGTGGGTTGTCTGTCTCATCGTGTCATTCATCCATCTTGCATTCGGAAGCGTACATGTCGTCACAATTGCAATTCTCAATTACCCCGCTTCAGTCGCCACTAACCATAAGGCTTGTCGTCTCTCTAAAATGCGACCCAAACGAAATCAATTCGTCGACGGCAGAGACGAACACCACGCCAATGCAGAACGTCCTTTACCATTTTATTATAGAAAGACGGGGGCTCGGGACATCAACTGCCCTCCTGTTCTGCGAAAACAATGTTGTCTGGGCGCATTAACGCTTTGTTCCCGTAAGCAGCGAAATCTCTCCTTCGCCTTTCCACTGACGCTCGCAAAAAATGCGGCGTCATGACCACCAACCAACCAAGGCGCGATAGGCCGAAACCTCCGGTCATTATGGTTATGGCACGTGACCGCCCTTATTTCGTCATCAGTGTTACACCCACCGTCAAAGCTCTTAATTACAAGGCGACAGGGAATGCAAAATTTCGCCTTAGATTATACGAGTCGTTCCTGGTCGATGGTCACAGTCGGCACACCCTGCTCGAATGCGCGGCTACTCGAACGGTTTGGCTGCACATCATATTGCAATCCGTCAATTGTTTTTTTTTTCTTTTTGTTTTCTAACT
Source organism: Rhipicephalus microplus (assembly GCF_043290135.1). Classification (NCBI taxonomy): domain Eukaryota; kingdom Metazoa; phylum Arthropoda; class Arachnida; order Ixodida; family Ixodidae; genus Rhipicephalus; species Rhipicephalus microplus. The sequence goes on from NC_134704.1 coordinate 117,003,791, forward strand.
GCCAGGAGCTTCATTTAATAAAATGGTCTTACTGTCAGCCGTTCACTTGTTTTGCACATGCTGTGCCTTGGTGCATGTAATCATTCCAAAATGGGTTGGTTGTTTTTTGACTCATTGCATTTCTGACGTCGAAAGTACGTTAGTTCAGTCGCAATCCTAGCGAGCACCCAAAATTATGCTGGAATGAGTAGCGCCACATACGTAAGTGAAGTGACACGCAGTTTCAGGTTTCGGGCGACCGACGAATCCGCTCTGTTTGTGTACGCTGAAGTACACAACCTAAGTGCATACTTGTGGCGTCATTTGAAATGGTAAATATCACCATGTGACTGCTTCTGGAGCATGTTGACGTATTTGTGAAAGAAGGTGGGCATGCCACTTCAGTTGCATAGTACGTGCAGGTTACACCCCACGCAAAGCAACACATTCACCGGAAGTGACAATCTTAAAATGTGGTTCCTCGGCCGCTGAGCTCATTAACGTACCTACGTCGCATTATGACGTCCTAGTATTCCCCCTCTAATTATTAAAAAAGAAAGCCTCATCAATCAACTCGGTACTGTCACCCACCTCAGCGCAAGCACCTACAAGTCGTCCGTCTTTTTCAAAACACAAACCGGTCCATTGCATGAGATGGACCATCTTCTATTTTAAAGTTCTAAATGCCTACGGCAACTGAAAAAGACAGCCGGCATTCGCTATCCCCTGCGCGACTGTTATAAAAGCTACAATACCAACACAGTAGGCTGCCTCGGCAAACAGTCTTCTTTACCATTGATGGAGTGGAGCCATCAGCTTGCCCACTTCGGTGAAAGTTATCGCACTTTTCTGAGTACTATCTCACCGGTGATAACTTGAATTCCTTGACACGCCCACCTGACCTCCATTGCCATAAATGGGACAATGTGCAAAACTATCGAAATAAACGTAATACTGAGAGTCGTTCATCCTCACTGCTCGACTCACAGTCGTACTGTTTCTTCGTAGCATGAGGCAAAGTTAGTATTTTTTTATTTCAGCACGTCGTGTCGCAGCCTCAAGCGAACACAACACACGCTACCAGTGACGATGGCTCGAAAAAAAAAGCATCCGGTTTTTGTAATGCGTGGCTCTTGCGATGCGAAAAGCAAAGGCACCACCACTCACATTTGCAAGTCAACTTTTACACTAAAGCTCGGGCAAACAGTGCTCGTTCAAGTTACCACTCATTGTATCCGCATTAGCAAATCCCCTAACATAGAGAAGAAACAAGAGGAACATTGAATTAGTACAACTAAGCCAACTAACAATTACAAACACCCCTCAATAACAGACAGGCCTTAACTCGCGGCGTTCGTAGTGGTCGACTTCCGCATGCGACTGTCGCTGCTGTGCGCAGCACTGTGCAAGCGGAACTGGCTCAGGCTGTTATCAACAGCGATCACTTCGTCGGGCCAGCCTCCCATAATGCGCCGCGTAATCACCGACGAGCGTGCTCAGCGACGAGGTGGCACCAAAGCGCATGCGCATGACTGCATGGCCAGAATAATACGGCTGTGGCCTATGACGTCGAGTTACAAATCACCATGGGACGTGTTTCTGCTCCCGTGAAGACACGTCGTGCTGAATGCGGACCATAATCACGGCGACGCCTTGACGCAAGATCGTGGGCCATCGCATTTGGGCAGGAAGGCCGCAACGAGCGCGACCCCAATGTGCAAGAGGGAGCGTTAGGGCACATTCAACATTTCTACTGGTGAACAAAATCAACAAAAAAGCTATTGAAAAAAATGACAGCATATTCAAGGAGTGAATGCTGATAAGTGCGTTGAAGTGTCGGTCCATCTGTCTCTCTTTCAGTCCGTGCGTCTTGCGTACCGTTTGTGCGTGTCTGTCTGTCCTCTCTGACTGTCCCTGTGTGTCCGTCTATCCGTCCATCTGGCTGGTTACGCCTGACGAAGGACAAGGTTGGACTAAGAGAAGCTTCACCCGTAAAAGGCGACGCGATCTCCGCCACCTCAATGTCCCAGGTTTGTTTGGGACACCAAACGTCGTTATAAAAGATAGGTAATTTAGACGCTACTGAAATATGTGAAAGTCGCCGAGATGGTCTAGTGGCTAAGGCAGCTGGCTGCGGACCCGCATGTCATGGAATGGTATCGCGGTCGCGACAGCCGCATTTTTGAAAGAGGCGAAAATGCTTGACGCTCGTGTTCTTACACTTTTGTGCACGTCAAAGCACGTCAGGAGGCCGATATTTCCACAGCCTTTCAGTACGACGTCTGTCTTTATGATAATTTTACTTTGGGTCATTAAACCACAATTATTATTATATGTGCACAAACATTCAATGCTCACGCTCGTTACTATCGCAAAACGCTGGTGTTTATGGAAAAATGTCAGTACGTGCGTGCGTGTATTTGTGTGCATGTTTTGAATGTATCCTGCGCGTGGACTGTTCACACAAGCCCGCAAAAATAAAAATTTGCTGAGGTTCTTGCTTGCCGCACGTGAAATATAAACCCATGCCTGCGGTGAAAGCTCGACAGGCAAGGTGTCACACTGCTAAGCACGAGGGCGTGGATTTCAGCAGTGTCGTTCGTTGAGCTCAGCGCGCACGCCCACATTCAAACTATTCTTTTTTCGCACTTTCTTTAGGCATCGCTTCATCTGTGCTTCTTTCGTCAATGTACTCATCAGGAGGTTAAGTGTATCACGTGTTGCTTGTTTTTTTTTCATTTTGATTGCCGTATTCTTTTTTAGCGCTCTTGTGATATGTGATCGTGAAAGCTTTTTGTTTGTACAAGAAATGTTTATTGGTAGCGAGCTTCAGGTGCAGAGGCTTTTCTCAGGCGTTGATGATTGATATGCGAAGTTTAATGTCTCAAAACCATGATATAATTGTGAGAGACGCCGTAGTAGAGGGTTCCGGCCATTTCGACCACCTGGGGTTCTATACATGCGCCAAAATCTGAGCACACGGGCCAACAACATTTCCGCCTCTATCGGAAATGTAGCCGCTGCAGCAGGGATTCCATCCCGCGACCAGCGGGTCAGCAGCCGAGTGCCATAGCTACTGGGCCACCACTGTGCGGCTTTTCTTGGGCTCATTTATTGCCTTTTTACTGGGTTTCTTTTTCTTGTATTCCAAGAAACAAAATATACTACTACTACTACTACTACTACTACTACTACTACCACTACTACTAGCACTACTGAAAGTGATAATGGTCGGGGCTCTCCGTCCCAAGAGCACGGTTAACTTGTGAAATAAGAGCTCCTATAATAACTGACTTCTAAGATTTTGAGAGGAATGGATAGCTGCATTCACCTGAACCAAACAATTTCGAAAATTTGTGCTACATTTTAAAACAATTTTATTATTACTTCGTGAGTATTTATTTGAGTAGACATTAAACTTGGATACGTTAAGTGCCTTGCATTATCTAAGTGAAAACATTCTGCGACCAACCCATTTCGTAGCTTCCTATTCACCTCTCCACTCTAAAGTGGAAACATATTTAATCAACATTATTAAATAATGAGCAGTTGTAGTAACGAAGAAAAACTGCCGATTCCTATTGACTGCGGAATTTAACGAATAGGGTTAGTTTGCCCTATTTCTGGCTAATCCCTGCGAGTTGCTATGCTTCAATGTAAACGTCGTCATCATCACCATCACTTCTTTTTCTTAGAGCTTCTCGGGAAATGAATCACTTGTGACGGCATCATTACAAACCATAACATCATCAATGTCACGTGGAAGGAGTCAAATTTTTGTTTCTCTTCTGCGCACTTCCGGTCGACAAGTATATACGCTTGAAAATTTTTACCCCGTGCTTTCGGTTTTACCAATTTTCATCAAACGTGTTTCCAAAAATATAACTGGCACGTAATTGACTGTTCGAATTACAGTTAGAAGTTATACTTGACGCATGCATTTGACAGTGGACCATATGTTTGATTAAGGTAAAGACCTATTAGGTATCAATATATAAAGAAAGTTGATCTATTGAGCCGGAACAAATGCGGTGCCTCGCGGAGCACATTTCAACAGCAAGTTTTTTTCTACGTTGCTCCTGGTATTCGCTTCAGCACTGTAAAGAAACATGGGCTTCCACAGGACGGCTTTCCGCTTTCCCATAGTAGTGTTCCCAGTACTCTAAATTGTTAACCACTTTTTCCAAACACAATTCAAGGTGTACTTGAGGGATTTAGTGCCGCCAACGGACAAGTAAAGCGTTCCTCCAGTTGTTCTCGATAGTGGAAGTGGGAGCCCTTGTGAATGTTTGTGCGCATAAATGTATGTGTTCACGTGTATGGTCACGCATGCTCCTCCCTCCGTTTTATGGGACGGTCCCGTCACAAAAACAATGTAGCTATATTGGCGAGTTCGCAGAGCTTCGTCATAAAACAGCGCAAGTACACGAAGATGAAAAAGAAACAAATGACAACAGTGCTGACTACCGATTTAAATTTTTAATCAACACAGCAGCATATATCTATTTATCAGATATTCTCCTATATAAACATATGCGTAGCTAAGGTAAAGACTATTGCCAATAAAATAATAGTTGCTGCTTAAGGAGTTCGTTCATACTTCCGAGAAAACAATGGTGGCGGGCAAGCTACACAAAGTCATTGCCTCCTGCGCCCTTGCATAATTTTTTCGTAACCATAATTTTTTTGCTAGCGATAGTATACTAAATGAAAGCAAGCATAGTCGATAATGGTTGCCGTGCTTGCTTGCTTGCTTGCTTGCTTGCTTGTTTCTATATGTCTTGACTCGTACTCACCATGGTGGATTGGCCAATAAACCAGCCAATGGCTGCACCAATAACAGGCTGAAACCAGTCTCTTCACACTTCATAGTAGTCTTGCCCAGACCGGGACCATCTACTGACCATTAACACAACTCCACTTCTTCCTTGTAAGACTATATATATAGGCAATCGTAATCGTCTTTGAATGCTTGGTTTCTTCTTGAAAGTTTCGATTATTACTGACATGGTGGGTACCTTATACATATGTACTTGTACAACTTGCCACGTGCCTTGATCTCACGTACGTTGATAATCCCACGTACCTTGATAACATCCCACTTACCTTAATAATAATGCGAAGCATACAGGTGGAAGGACGTTAGCTACACACACTACACGCAGTCACGCACTACCAGCATCAGCTGTGGTAGGCTGAAATGTTTCACTATCACAGGATGGTGGTTACGTGCGCACACATTGCGAATACGAGTACATCTGTGAGGCGTTTGTAGCTTCCATGTGTCAACGGGTGATTAATAGGCACGTCCAGTTGGTTGGTATCACCTCTTTAACTTGGGCAAATCACTGTGAAATGCCAGCACCATAAGCAAAAGTATAACTATTCCTTTCATTCCCCGTTAATGCGGAGATGAGGAGCCTATGTACACAGAAGTATGGCGTACAGTCTAGTTGACTGAAATTGTTCATATCCGTTATGAAGAAGTGGTCAATGACACATCTGTTCCTAGTCATGGGCCCGAGATCTTGGCAGGCTCTCTGTACACAGAAAATGTATTTCGTGTATTGTACGAACCAGGTCTATTTGGGCTTTGAATCATGTACATTCAAGTCGCCAATGATGACAAGCAATAAGCAGATATGTAGCGCTTGTGCCAGCGAGGACAGCGGAGTCGGACACTGCTAGATAAGTGAGCTTCAGTAGATGGCGCTTGACTTCAGCTGTTAACTTGACGTGACAGCTGCATGATAGGAGAGCGTGTGTATTGTTTATAAGATTGGATGGCCAGCACGGCAACCACAATTGACGTTTCACGAATAATACTGTCTACCTTAAACTCAGTACCGAGACCTGCCGTGGCTTTCTGGTAGAATACTTGAAGGCCACGAAAAATTATGTAGCTGGTTCCCTGCTGGTACCATACCTTGTATTCCATGCGTTCTTTGGGTCAACGCTGCCGGTGCCAGCATTTAGGGGTGAACCTCGTAAGTGCCGACCTAGTTGGCCCCCATCACGCCCTACGGAACACAAATTGAAAGTGAAGACTTGCACAACAACAAAAAAATCACAGCATATTCAAGGAATGAATGATGATGAGTGGGGCGAAGCGTCTATCACTCCGTTCGTTCTTACGTCCGTCCATACGAGCGCCCGTTCGTGCGTCCCTTCGTGCGTCTGACGTGTGTCTGTCTGTTTGTCTGTTCGTCCGTGCGTCCATTCTTCCATCTAATGAACACTTCAAGTACTGCCATCTCGCTTTTTTATCATATATCATCATGTACAAGTACCACCATCCAGCGAACATTTCAAGGAATAAACGAGAGTACGTACCACTTTCTGGTGTCCGCGCTTTGTTAACACCGACAGCGTGATAACGACGCCGTGATTCGTTTTAGAGGCGAAGCTCCTTAAGGCGTGGGTTTGTACATACTACGATGTCGTACGTAGCCACCGGTGGCACAAACCCGTTCTAGAATGGGTATGTGCCACAGGGGATGCGAGATGGAAGATGTTGGTACTTCGAGTGTTCACTAGGTGGTCGCATGGACGGATGGACAGACCAACTAGCAGATGGGCAAATGGAAGGACGGACGCGCGGAGTGGGTATGTGCCACAGGGGATGCGATATGGTGGTACTTGGAGTGTTCACTAGATAGACGCACGGACAGACGGACAGGCAAACTAGAAGACGCAGGAATGGGACGGACAGACAGATGGGCGGACTCACGAACGGACGCATGAACAGACGGGCGGACGTATGGATGGACGCACGAATGGTCGCGCGGATGGACGGAAGCACGGACGGGCTGACAGGCGCTTCGCCCCACTTATCATCATTCAGTCCGTGGATATGCTCTGAATTTTTCGTAACAAATGAACATACGTGTATGTGCCTGAAGGCGGATGTGTGCCACTGGCATGCGTGTATGTGCCACAGGTTAGGCACAAGCCACGCCATAAGTTTCGCCCCTTAAAACAAAAGAAATATTTTTGAACAACTTATTTTGCGTGTAAGCAACTATATGACAGCTCAATACGTGACCACTCGCGCCATCTGTTCGTCCATCGATCTGTTCATGCGTATGTCTCTTCGTCTGCTCAATCGTGGGTTCAACTGTCCGCGTACCCACACATACAACTACCTTACCATTCCTCCATGAGTCAGTTCTTTCATCTGTCCGTCCTTTATACTACTCAGTGACTTCAACGTAAACATTATGGGCCTTATATTCTATAGCTTCCCCAGTCATCATCATTACCGTCTTGGATATGCTCTGATTTTCTCAACACTCTCGAAACAATAATTGCCAACGTCTCTTCACGCCGTTCTTTGGTTGATTTCAACCCTCAATCAGTTTCAGTGCATTGCGCCTAACTACAGTTGGTCTTGACCCAACGTGAAGGCTCTATTGTTGGAGTAAATATGTATAGTTTATAAAATCGAACAGCCACCACAGGATCCCTAACTGACGCTTCACAATAATCATGGTCTATTTGCAAAGAAGTTCTGAGGCCTAGCCTGGCTCTGTGATAGAATACTTGGTTGTGACACAGAATACTGCTTTTAATTCCTGCTGAGACTTGGCGCAAATGACTAAGGCGCAAAATACATTTCGTAAAACGTAGAAACCAGGAAAGAAAAACAACATCGCCAACTACCAACTGCTTCATGAGAATCTAAGAAACTCATGGGAAAAAAGAAGACAATTTCACGCTTGCATGCACAGCCAACAAACTTAGTACAGCATCATGGTCAAGGCAATAAGCTATTGAAAACCTGAACTTCTGAGAAATACAACATTATAGATGCATCACTGATACAATGGGGTTCTTTATTATTTATATGAAAAGCTTCCAAGAGCTCTCTAGCTCTTTGGCTGCTACTCTTACCAAGAATAACCATATGCTCAGAGGAAGCCACCCATTCGCACGTTTCACAGTGCACAGCAAGATGCGCATGATCACTTTTGTCCAAAATACAAGCATGCTCCCTCAATCTGTCATTGATGCAACGTCCCGTTTGACCTATGTAGGTCTTGCCGCAGGTTAGGGGTGTCTCATATATGACTTTTTGTGCCCAGTGCCTAAAAAGTTCATTGTGCTGCTTCTGGCGGCCCGTTGGCTCATCGCATGTGCGGCCACAATTGAGCCAGCTTGTTGGAAGCTGAAAAAAATGGCTGGGAAGCCGTAACGGGCAGCAACCTCCTTGAGGTTATGGCTCACATGGTAGAAAGGGAGTGGTTGAACCAGAGGTAGCCTCTTATGTTCACCATGGGAGCCACATACAGACAGGCAGACAGACGGACGGACGGACAGACGGATGGATGGGCCGACCAACCAACCAACCGGCCGACAGACCGACCGACCGACCGACCGACCGACCGACCGACCGACCGACCGACCGACCAACAGACAGACAGACAGACAGACAGACAGACAGACAGACAGACAGACAGACAGACAGACAGACAGACAGACAGACAGACAGACAGACAGACAGACAGATAGATAGATAGATAGATAGATAGATAGATAGATAGATAGATAGATAGATAGATAGATAGATAGATAGATAGATAGATAGATAGATAGATAGATAGATAGATAGATAGATAGATAGATAGATAGATAGATAGATAGACAGACAGACAGACAGAAAGACAGACAGATAGACAGATAGACAGACAGACAGACAGACAGATAGATAGATAGATAGATAGATAGATAGATAGATAGATAGATAGATAGATAGATAGATAGATAGATAGATAGATAGATAGATAGATAGATAGATAGATAGATAGATAGATAGATAGATAGATAGATAGATAGATAGATAGATAGATAGATAGCAAAGGGTGTGCTTGCAGTAGGCAAATAAATGCTTCGCATTTAATAGCGTATCTATTCATGCGTCTGCCTCTTCTACTTTAGGGGAGCGCCGCTGCGGCTCGAAACAATTCGAGCATTGAGCATGTGGGGGAAAATGCACAAGTACAAATGAGTATCACTTTGACCCCTCACGTTTCGTCACGTAGATCGCATACGTAAAGCCAAAACGCGGTTGTTACGCCCATAATACGGCTACAAATATTCTGATTCTTGTTCAGAATACCAAAAGGAATGGCAAAGATGGGTAGCGAGTCCCACTTTGACAGCTATGCGCCATCAACCATCTCGTGTTTTGAATGAGATGAAGGACTCTCTGGCAGAGTAACCGTTTGCTAAGTGTACATGTAACATCTGACGTTCTTACTGTACTTGGCAAGAAAGAGGCCCTGTGTCTGTGAAAAAGAACCTGGGGAAAACCCACCATCACAAAGACCTAATTTCTATACAGCAGTGCCCGCGCACCACCTTCATACGTACAGTATAAAGCCCCTTGAATGACGGACTTCCGGCACATCCTGATCCACGATAACTTTACCGAGTTCATAAAGCCCACTCGACTTGAAGTCAGACTGTAAACTTACAGCTATATTTTATGCAGTGCGATGCAAAAAAGCCGGAAGCGATTCACAATTAATATTACAGCTAACAAACATTGAATGTTTGCACTTGAATAGACGGCCACCTGCAGAATCCACCAAGTTTGTTTCGCTCTTAGAAATTTTATTTACCATACTGCTACTCTCTTTCTAGAGAGTGGAAGTTGGGAAATGCAATGAATATTCACAAAAATAACAAAAAGAAACATAGTTTGAAGCAAACACTTACAAGCATAACAACAGAATATGAATATCCTCCATACCATCGAATAATGCATCAGTTCAATGATACCAATACTGAGCCTAGGCTTCGGCTATGATTTAATAGAATACACGTAGCTATAAACGTTCTCTCCTTGTCACAATAAATCCGTTTCTCGAATAACCCAATGAAAGGCAATACTGAAACAGCTTGTTGCAAAGTAAGGTGTTCCATTTTACATAATAAATAGTACAATTCGTACTAAATCTCTTCGAAAATTAAGATACGATAGTTAACTTCTCAGGCACAGATAACTGGCATCCTCCACTGCAAATAAGGCCTAACTGATACTAATTCCATAGAGTTTCCTACTATACACTACAGGGAACTCTGACGCTAGGAAGCTGCAACGCACAGCGCTTCAGCGAGCATTGGAATGAAGGGTAGTACTCACATTTATCTCATTTATCTCATTTATCACACATTTATCTCATTTTCACAAATGTACGACGATATAAACACAAATGTACGACGATATAATTTATAACTAAATAAAACAAGGCACTTAACGACCACCAGGCATCCTGAACAAAGTACGCAAGTGCGTCACGAAGATTGTAGTGATGTCTGGTGTAGGAAATAGAACTTTTCGGCAGCATACCAGGTTGAGCAGCTGTGGCTCTCACAGCGTTTTTTTATTACTTTTAAATTTCAAAGCGTCTCTGAAAACACGATATTCTGAGTGACGGTAATTACTTTCGATTCTACAATTACAGCATTCTCCACGCATACAAATAAAGCCCCACCGCGCAAGTTTAGTGGCCAAGGTACTCGGCTGCTGATCTGTAGGTCGCGGGATCAAATCCCGGCTGCAGCGGCTGCATTACTAAAGGAGGCGGTATGTTTTAAGCCCGTGTGCTCAGATTTGAGTGGACGTAAAGAACCCTAGGTGGTCGAAATTTCCGGAGCCCTTCACAACGGCGTCTCTCATAATCATATCATAGTTTTGGGACGTTAAACCCCACAAATAAATCAATCATTCAAATAAAAAATTATTTCGAACATTTATTCTGCAAAATATTTTGTCACCAAACGTATAGACTAATATAGAGTGAATTATTTCTGCCACTACGGTAAGGGTATTTGACAAATAAGTATATTTAGTCTATCGAAATCACGTAAAATAAGGGTGAGTCTTCAAGCAAAGGTGCATAATTTATTATTTTTCACTTGGCTCATATATGTTTAACTAAACGAACACAAAGTGTTCCCTTTGGCAATGTACTTCACACATTCACTGCTTGTGTGGTTCCTCGCTTGAATGATAGTAACACATGGTTGAACTAATCAGCATTCGAAAAGCAACACGTAACACAATAATCTATTTCCGTCCACATTGACTTTGTGAAACATGCAAACAATTTTATAAAGTAGCCCCCAGACTGGCGGCAGTTAATTAATCAAATATATTAAATTGACGTTGCGAATATTACATCAATAGCTAAGCTGTATGCACCCACTAGCTCTGAAATATACGAAACACGGCATCTCACATGGTGGTTTTGGGACGTTAAACCCCACATATCAATCAATCTTATGTCGAGCAGAAAGTATACATTTAATATTTTCGTAATCTGCGTCCATCTTTAATGAAAAAACGGAAGACGAAAATTCGCCCTTGTTAGAAGTGAGCCGTGGCCAAGGTAAAACGATGAAGTATTTATGTCGCCGCCTGTCGGCAGATCTGAAAAACTTCTGTTCTGGGAGGACTAGTTTCTGTTTTGAGGGAAAGGAACATCCCCTACTGCAGGTGGTATAAGCTGGACACCGCGAGACTTCTGTCCCAAATGAAGTTGCGACTGAATACTGTTCTCCACAAATTTTTTTAGTGTCGCTTGTGTATCGATTAGCATGCGTGGCACGAACCTTTCGTGCTTTTAATGATAAAAAACACATTGATATTTTTTGTGTCTTTCGCGTTCTAGCCTGCTTCACAAAACATAAGCTTTGATGAAAATAATATACAATATTTTGATAGTCCTGGTCAGCTGGGTAACCTTTAGCTGCACCTCGAATGCACACATTGCGAGACTCCATCAGGGCATGGCTACGCCTAAGAGCCAAAACAAAGCCTAAAAAAACCTCACTCTGTTCTTTGTTTTTTTTTTGTTTTTTACAGGCGAACTTCTTTAGATCTTAGATTTGTCGTCCGTTGTGTTCATGGTACAGAACCATTGCTATAGTCGAAACATGTGTGATAGAGAAAAAAAGGTTGTACAATAAACTTCAACATACACAATTGCTAACTACAAGGTAAGAGATGGCTGTTCCCGGTGAAAATAACCTGCCGAGAGCAGTACTGATGACTTGATCTCTTCGAAAGCGCGCCTACATGCGCAGGCTTGTGAAGGATACTCTTGACACGAAGGCACAAGTCAAGCATTATGTGTCACAGCGCACTACTCATTTCCAAATGATATCTTGCCTTCAATAAGATTCCGGCTTCTTGGACTTTTTTTGAGGAATATGCTTCAGTCCATCAATTACTAAATCTTTCTTGAAGCTCATAGGGTGACTGCTTGGCGAAATAAATTTACACATTTATACGCACTCCAACACGTCCTTCATTATGCAATGTAATAGAGAACGCTCGGGCAACCTGCGATTCCTCATAAATACAATGCCCAGATCTTCGCCCAGTTGTCATGGTTCCCTTCGAGAAGATTCGTGGATTTTTTATTTCATTTTAAAATTTCTGAATTTCTTATTTTACTTCTTGTCTACTTTTTGTTTGTTTTCAACTCCCCCCCTCCCCTCACCTTTTCCTCCCCATGCAGAGTTGCGTCAACATTTTTTATACGCTGGCTATGTTCTCTTCCTTTTAATAAACGTTATCTTTTTTCCTTTCTGCCTGTCTACAAATGAGTGAGTGTCCTGTACAAAGAAATAATCAGTTTTACTGCCTCATCGGCCATAAGCCATCGTTCACCATAAACCGGACCAAAGTCTTCTATCGTGAAAGAGAGTCGTACCAGACCCACACACATGTACATTAGAATCGAAGTGTGCCCAGAATGGGGCATTCGCGGCTTCGCTAAAACAAAAAGATCATAACAAAGAGTGACACTCCAATGGCATATTACAAAAGTAATAGTATCCAAACCACCTACCTCGCGTCTGCTTTTGCTGCTTAATAAATCCACTGTCATGGATGCATGATAATCAGTAGCTATTCATCTTACCGTGCTCTTTTTGCTACCTTTACCATTCTAGATGCGTTCAGGGCGCTTTTGTTCATGTGCTATCAAGGCGCATGACCTCGTTTATTCCATTCTCTTTAAAACGTCAATGTTCCTGTGCTTTGTAGGTCCGCCAGAACAAATGACTTCCTTCCGATTCCTAATCAGGGCAGGGTGACTAGCGTCGTGGCCGGCACAACGTAATGTTCCGGGTTAAGACAACTTCTAAACATATTCCAATACGCACCGCTGCATCTGGATGGTGATACATAAATCGGCTCTTTCAGTATACTGCATTATCTGCTAGAGAGCTATTCCCAAGTGATCCGTGTATAACTATTGTGTTTTTTTTTGTTTAGTGAATATAACAATACTAATCTTAGAGTTGCAAGTGCGCTCGTATATGTTTCTCGCCTTTCTACAGCGCATTCTAAAAAACAAAGCATACTGTACACTCCCAGAACATTAAACGTTCCCGTCATGCTTCAAAGTTCACTGAAGGTTCGATGTCAAAAAAAAGCTAGATAGCCAGGATATCAAATATGGCACACGTGCTAGTTCGGAGTGGTACTAGGGGACTAGTTTGTGGGTTCGTTTCCTTCAAAAACCAGCACTCAAAGCCCATGACGTATTTATGCATAAATCGCATGTGTTCTTAAAAAATATTGTTGTTGAAGTATCCGTATGTCGGCGTCATCTACACGTTATTTTCCACTATATCAATGAATGTATTTACGCGCTTAGCCCCGCCGTGGTGGTCTAGTGGCTAAAGAGCTCGGCTGCTGACCCGCAGGTCATGGGATCGGATCCCGGCTGCGGTGGCTGCATTTCTAATAGAGGCCGAATTGTTGTAGGCCCATGTGCTCAGATTTGGGTGCACGTTAAAGAACCCCAGGTGCTCTGAATTTCCGGAGCCCTCCACTGCGGCGTCTCTCATAATCAAATGGTGGTTTTGGGACGTCAAACCCCACATATCAACCCCGCTTAGTTCACCAACATGCCCTTGAAATGGCAACGCTTGTTTCTTTGTTAGACACATCCTAATGAAACCAACATAAAATAAAGTCAAGGGAAGTATGTTGAACATGATTTGTAGAACGCAGTACTTATGGCATAAAAGGAGTGAATGTTGCCAAGAGAGCAAAGTTGATTTCAATTACGAACCAGGCCGGCAATTTCAACTTAGCGTGACCTACGCTTCACCAATTGAGCTACCGCGGTTCTCTTTCTAGTGAGTTTTAAAGGGTATTCCTTTTCTTGCATTTCTACCTGTGTTAACGGTAAATTTGGCTAATATACCTTGATTTGTTGTTATTACACGTGCAAGCTAAACATGAGTTTAGTTATAAACTATTCAGGAAGCGGAGTACTTTCCTATAAGTATGGGACTTGCCAGCTCACTTGGCAAGCTGGAAAGTTAAGGAGAGCACGTATAAGTACAATTAGGCCAGTGCGAAGTCGAAGATTTTTTTGTTTGCTTTTATAGGCGCTACAATGAACCGAAGAGGTGTCTGAATGTTTCCATTTCATGTACTGTCAACACTGTGGGCCCAGTCACTTTTCGAGAAAGTGAGGTGATTAATGTTGGGCTCCGCGTAATGCTTCTTTTCTGTGACGGTCGTGCATAAATCATGTGGAATTAATACGATGAAATAAATGAAGCAATACATATACGTGCACAATGCAAATTAGGTCATATAAACAATTCACGTACTTGGTGAATCGCGTGCTCTAACTCGTAAATCAGCGAAAACGTTGCCGCTACAAAATGGAGCCCGCAGGGAAAACATAATGACAGTGGAGTGCATCTGATTCGTTGGTGAGTACCGAAATAGGAAGAATATATAAGAGAGAGGCATAAAATTTGGGTAGCACACATAAGTCTTAAAAGTGTGCGAATATTGAATTCGGTACCAAACCACGTACGAATTGAATACAAATATTAATTGAATATTATGTTCGAGTGGTTTTTGAATAGTAAGCCAAGCCATTTTTCAGAGACTCAAGAACTTTACTACATTTTGTTTGAAACAAAATTTCTAAATCTTCACCGAAGGACATTACGGTAACATTTATTCGACTGACAATACAGCAAATAATAAAGCAATCACAAGCTTGTTTACCGCGGAGAACAGAGCCTCGTGATGTTGTGTAACTGTATTTTAAAACAAAGCAGTTGCTATTTCATCCATGTGAGAATTTGTGACTTGATTTAAAATAAACTTGGACCACCAAAACTAAACAAACTTGAACAAAACACCGCAGACGAGGTAAAGGTGCAATGAAACAGAGCAAGCTGCATCAGAGCTTGGGGCTTGGCAGTGAAAACACGTATTTATCTGTTTTCGAAGCTATATCTGCCAAACAGCTTACGGAAGCGCCACAATTGCGCTTATTGTTAGGCATGGCGCTATAAGCACCCCTTCACCCCTTCATTACTACAAGATGAACACTGGAACTGAATAATGCCTACAAATCCAGCACAGTTAAAAGTTCACGGGCAGTAAGACGCCTTCATCTTAAAAGTGCACGGGCAGAAAGACGCCTTCATCCGGCACTCTATGAGTATTTGCTATCGGTTCGTAAACCTTTGGGCTTCATTCAGACTAATTTATGAATTAAAAGAAAAGAAATCAGCAATAGCTCTTTCAAGGTTTTCTCTGGTGGTTCTGCCGTTGTTACTGCTTATTCAGAAACTACTTTAAAAAAAGATATTTCACATTTTCGCTATTCAATTCCTCAACATCATTGAATCGAATGCTCTTATGTTTGGTAATGGAATCGAATAGCTATCAATGCGAGTATCATGGGGTAGCATTCGCTTAATCGAAATAAGTATCAATCTAATAGCATTCGCTCACCAATATACATGATTGGATGAATTTGAACATTTATATGATTAGCTTTCTATCAATGGACTTACGCAACGCATGGCCGCCCCCAATTAAGCTAGTCTCTGTGAGTTGGTACCGTACGTAGCCTCTTTTTTGTGTACATAAGATAGGACTGTACGTCACAAAAGAAGGCTGCGCAAGTGCGATGGCGCTTTCTGCGTTCAACTTGTCTTTGATGATAATCTGAATGACTGGAATGCGCTGCACCTGTATGCATGTGTAGTCTTTTTTTATTTATTTGTTTTATACACATCTTTTCCTATCCTAGCTATTTTTGACCCCTACTTTAGCGCTCTGTTCAGGGCAGTTAACCGCTGTTTCTACCAACTTCATTTCCAATCTATCTATATCTCTCTCTTTTTTCTTTCTTCATATGTCTCATTTCGCAACTAGGAATAGTGACAGCCTAGTCTCTTTCATCTCCAGAATTCTCTTTTAACATTATTTCTCGAGCTTTACCCCTAATCACCTTGTTCTTTGTTGCCTTCTGCGTAATGTTCAAGCTTTGTTATTTTATGTAGCAATACCAATCAATAAATCTCTTTAACTTTATTTCTTTTTGACAATACTTGAAATGCCTTCCGAGGAGCGCCTTTTGCAGCAGGCGTACCAGTAACATACAAGTAAACACATTTCATGTGAGTACAACTGTGCGGTCTAACAAAATGACCTCAGTGAAACGTGCCACCAAGAGAGCATAGGCATGATGTAACGTACAACACTGCAATAAGATCACTGTTTACTGAAGGAAAGAAAAAGGAAAGGGAACACAGAAAGTCACTGAGCTTGAACAAAATGCCATATTTTTAGGAAGAAAATAAACAATTTTTTACTGCTAGTGACTTTTAAAATGGGAGTAGAAAAAACTCATTTTATGCTTAGAAAAAGTAATGCGTTTAGATAAATTTATTGTCAATACCATTTTAACAGAACATTATCTTGTTAGACATACGTTTACGACAGTGGTGTTTAGAATAAGTGGTCAACAATTTCAAGTACATCGTACACAACTATGGTACCGATATAACTATACAGAAAAATTGGGTAACGATACTTGGTACTCTACTATTAGAGAGCTGCAAACCCATCTGTGAGCCTCACACTAGATGAGGTCTCATAAAAAAATCGGTGGAACGTATTTTCACGTAGTGCTGCACAATTTTGAGTACTCCGTGTGTTTAGAAAAAGTTGGTAACAATTTAGAGTACTGTATACTTTACAACGTTTGTTCTTTACTATGGGAGAGCACAAATCCGTCCTTTGAGCATCACACTTGATGAGGTCCTGGTACGTGTGTTTAGAAAAAGTTGTTAACAATTTAGAGTACAAGATACTTCGCTTTGGGAATGCACAAAGCCGTCCCGTACCGCCGATAGAAACCGCAGACAACAGCAATGGGAAGAGAAATGCGCGCAGAGGGATGGTCAGCCCCTTATGAGTCGCACATGGCAGATACTGCAGTACCTCATAGATCCCGCGAACACCAAGACCTCACAGAGGCAAGGCATGTGCAAAATCATACACAAGTACGGGGGAACGGAGCCAGATTTCCTACGGGAAGCGGAACTCTATCACATATCCCGAACGCCCCGCAAGTACATCCGGACTACAGGGGAGAAGGCAACGCGATCCTAGACGCAGAATTCTCAATTTTCGTAATCGAGGCGGCCCTCGTCATACTCAATACCAAGTCAGCCCCAGGCCTTGATCGAATATCGAACAGGGCATTGCGCAACCTCGATTACAGATCACTAGAGAAACTCACAGATTATATTAACGAGTTTTGGGTGCGTGGAAAGTTACCCCTGCCATGGAAAGAAGCGCAGATCATACTTATACCTAATCCCGACAGGAAATTGCAGCTGCAGAACCTGCGTCCTATCTCCTTAACATCATGTGTAGGTAAACTGATGGAGCATGCGTTCCTCAATAGACTAACAGATTAACTCGAGGACCACAACCTAATACCCCACACAATGATTGGGTTCAGAAGACATCTCTCAACACAGGACGCTCTTCTGCAACTGAAACATCAAATCATAGAAAATCCTGGGTGCTCAACGAGAGCCATACTTGGTCTGGACCTGAAGAAGGCCTTCGATAACGCTCGTCCCGATGCCGTATTGCGACAAATAGACAGATTGAACATCGGAATGCGAGTGTACAACTACGTCCGAGACTTCCTCACGGGAAGAACCGCACGCATGCGAGTGGGACAACTAGAATCGAATAAAATCAACAGTGGAAGCTCGGGCACACCGCAGGGCTCGGTGATCTCGGCGATGCTCTTCAACCTCGTCCTGCTGGGGTGACCCGAGCGATTACATCAAATTAATGGACTGAACCACACGCTATACGCGGATGATATTACGATCTGGACGACAACTGACAATGACGGAGAGATCGAGGATCGCTTACAGGCGGCCATAGAATACGTGGAACATTACCTCGTAGGTAAGAGACTCACCTGCTCGGCCGAAAAATTCGAATAACTGCTATATTGACCGGTGAAAAAGGAACGCCCGCACAAAGACTACGTACCTTCAGAAAAACAAGAAATCAAACTAACATCATCAAACGGCTCACCAATCCCAATGGTAAAGAAGATCCGGGTACTGGGGATGATGATTGAGTAGAACGGCGGCAATGGTGAAGCACTGCACGAGATAATGACAAAGGCCACCAGCACGATGCAACTCATCCGACGCATCACGAACAAACATGCGGGCATGCGCAAAGGCAGCGTCATACGACTCATACAAGCCTTTGTTATTTCACAACTAACGTACACGGCACCGTTTCACAAATTGACAGTTGCGGAAAAAAGACAAGCTTAACGCCCTGATACGCAAGACGTGCAAGTTCGCATTGGAACAGGCACCCGGAGTTAGCACCAGCAAACTACTAGAGCTAGGGTTGCATAGCACCCTCGAGGAACTCGTGGAGGCGCAACAAGTTTCCCAGCTCGAGCGCCTATCCAAGACCCGCCCAGGCCGACATGTACTCAAAAAACTCGGCATCATCTGCCATATGCAGCACGGCATCAAAGTCGAAATTCCAAGATCGGTACGCGAGCAAGTATACGTACCCTCATTGTCTCGCAACATGCACCCCCAACACCATACGGGACGGTGTAAAACCAGGGCACAACGCATTACTCAAAGCTACTCCAACGACACTGAAGCATTTTTCACTGATGCCGTGCGTTATAATAATGAAAATAGTTTCGTGGCGGTAGTTACCGGCCATCGCGGCAAATACATCACAAGCCTCACTGTGAACACGGCACACGCTGAAGCGGCAGAGGAAGCGGCTATAGCAATGGCCCTCACACAGACCAATGCCACATACGTGATTAGTGATTTGCAAACAGCAATTCGCAAATTTGCCAATGGACGCATCTCGCAAGAGGCGTTTCACATACTTCAACGCCATCCCATACATCCAGGAGAGGCCGACTTCGATAACCAAAGGCACCGGTTATGAATCCCAGCACACACCGGACTGAGCACCCCCAACGAAGCGGCTCACCGCGTTGCTCGAGGCCTCACTCACCGAGCATCGCCAAAGGACGACGAGCCCCCGCGGGGAACTGCAGACATCTGGGCATGGGAGGATCGTATGACCAGGTTTCACGACATCACCACACATTACCAATTACAACGACGCATATACCCATCTCCTCACGAAAGGCTAAACAGAACGCAAGCGGTACACTTCAGACAATTACAAACAGATTCATACAGAAACCCTAGACTCATGCACGCCATGTATACAGACATATACACTACAAACAGATGCACGTCATGTGGCGAGGTTGCCACCCTTAGTCACATGCTGTGGGAGTGTAAGGGCCTAATAAACAATTTGAACAGTGCCGATTCGTCTCACTCTTTCACCGCCAGCCTCCGCTCGCGTTGTAAGGTCGCACTGCTCAGCTTGAACCTGACAACACAACTCTGAGCCTTCCAGCGTGCCAAGGAAACCGCTTCGAGGCAAGGTCTCGGAACCGCATCCGCGGTGGGTGCCCAGGCCCACTAAAAACGCCGGACTCGAATCGTCTGAATTTGACAACTAAAGGTTATGTTCGTCATCAAAACGAATTAACGGGTTTTCTCCTAAAGTACAACGCTCACAACTTCACCACTTCATTTATGCATTATTTCGTCTTATCTCAATAGTATCGCAGTTTTCACTCGTGAAACCCTGGATATTATTGAGCTTATTTCCTCGATACACGAAACTGTTATTTGTAATTTTAGCTAGTTTTTCACTTCAAGGTAAATAGCATACTTCTTATGCACTTTACACAACTTTGGGAAGATTTATGGAATTATTGCACAACAACTCGGGACAAAATGTTAGGAGCGAAGCTCTTTAAGACGTGGGTCGTCCATCCGTGAAGTATGTAGTAGTAGTAGTAATAGTAGTAGTAGTAGTAGTAGTAGTCATTGTCGTAGTAGTAGGTAGCCGCCTCTCATTTAGCCCGTGGATTGTGCACTGGTTGGCCTAATTCTGTATGATGACTATATAAAAGAAGAGATGGGAGATGGTGGTACTTGAAGTGTTCACTAGATGGACGGACAGATGGACACACAGACGGACAGACATACAATCAAACGGGCAGATGAGTGAGTGAGCGAACGGACAGACGGAAAGACAGACAGATGCATAGACAGACGTATGGACGGACGCACATACGGAGCACGAATAGACGGGTAGATGCTCGGACGCACACCCGGGCGAACGCAGGGAAGGATGCACTGACGGCGGCACGGACAGATGGACGCACGGACGGGCGCGCGAACGAACACATGAACGGACGGACGAGTGGACGCACTGACGGTCGCATGGACGGAAGCGCGTATAAACTGACGGACGCTTCGCCCAACTGATCATCATTCACTCCGTGGATATACTGGGATTTACAGGGGGGGGAGGGGGGTGCCGCACTATGCTTTTTTATATTTCGTGTGATTAATTGAGGAAGCATCTCATTAGGGACTACGAAAGGAGTACTGCTTCGATTTTATTGAGATTTTGCACATTTCGATAATTGAAATAGAAAACACAAAATTTGATACAGGTTTATCAGCTTTCGCAGAAGTTATGACACTGCACTTTAGAAAGTACACTGGTCTCTCGAGATAGCAGTAGGAAAGCTTGTGAGATGCAAGTAGAGAGACTACGCTAGGTTTTTGCCAAACGAATACCGAAGTCATCGTGACTCATACAGCTCATTGAAGTACCGACCCTTTATGGAACGCTTAACGTCAGACTTTCAGCCACACTATTTCAGTGTACTGTGGAATACCTGATTTTTTTCCAGGATTTGAGAAAATGCCTGTAGATTTGAATCTAGTGCAATAAAAAGCTCATCGGACGCTAGCTATCTCTTGCCCCTTCCGTCAGGTACAACCACGCCAAGTGAGTGTCTTGTTATTATGCGGAGGAAGGGCAATCGTAGTCCCGTAAGGGGTCTGCTGAAACATTTATTGCAGTTGCAGACCCCGCATTCGTTGTCTGCGGCCATTTCTACCATGTGGGTAAATGTAGGCCTGTACCACATGGTCTCAGCCATAAAATGTCTGTACTTATTCGCAGCATGGTCGTAGAGCTCAGCCCCTTCCATGACAATGATACTAGAAGCTGGGGAAAGTTGGAAATGGCACGACATTTTTTTGTTTTTTTTCTTCTGAGTGCATGGTCACCTAGTTACAGAACCTAGAAGCTACTGTGGGGTCGTTCGGCAGCATAGAAACTCGGCTTTTGTCTTTGGCCTTTACTAAACAGAATTGTGTTCAGTATAAAAACAGAAACTATGCTCCCTACGTTTCTTCGATTCTGTATTTTTTTATTGTTGACACACATCACCCTTTGTACCGTCGTAATTCCCCTTCTCATAAGTGTCTAAACTAGCGTCAGATGCGACAATCAAATCTCCACGAGCTTTCTCATATTCACAGGGGTATCTGTCCCAGCCTCACCAGTATCATATAACCAAAAACAAACGGCATTGTTTTAAGAAGAATGGCTCTTGCAGTCTTAGAGACGCTGCACAACATTAGGTATGTGTGTGCTCCTACGAAGTCCCATTGTGCTATCGAAAACACCTCCAGATTTGATTAGGTCAACGGACAAAACTACGCACTCTATACACTTCTAGCGCTGGGCAGAGGTTGTTTTGTTCTTTGTGATGCATAAGCAATTCGTTTTTTCAACGCATAAATTATGAAACAGGTAACAAATTTAGGGAGACCTGTACTGACCATGTGCGGTTGGCGGGCTTTCGTTTTTCTAGCTTAACGACTCATAGAAGAGAAAAAATAGGACATAGCCAATATGCATAGTTAGCGTTATCTTGCTGCAATCCTTTGCAACCTAAATTCTAATGGGCAAAATCAGAATATAGTGTTATGTATTTTTATTCCACAATAAGAAAGTATACTTCGTGAAGTACGCTGGTTCCTGATTTCCTGATTGGTAACTGCACGGACTTCTTAAACCTGAAAAAATCACAACATATACCCGGAGTGAATGATGATGAGTGGAGCGAAACATCCATCCATCCGTCCGACCACCCGTGCTTCCGTCTGTCCATTCGTTCTTGCTTCCATCCGTCCGTCTATACCTCTGTTCGTATGTCCATTCGTTCATGCGTGCAGATAGACAGAAGAAAAGAGGCACGAATGCACGGACGGACAGATGGTTGGAATCAAGAACGAACGGACGAATAGAAGCATGGACGGGCGGACACAAGCGTGGACGCATGGATGGATGGACAGATGGATGGACTTACGCACAGACGCATGGCTAAATGGAAGCACGGGCGGACAAACAGACGAAGTTACGCACGGATGGACGGAGAGAAGCACGTACGGAACGACAGACGGTTGGACAGAAGCATGGACGCACAGATGGATGGACGGAAGAACGAACGCACGGACGGAAGCATGCATGGACAGACAGATGGATAGACGCACGAATGGAAGACGGGTGGACAAACGGAGGCACCAATGTGTGAACGGACGGGTGAATCTACGTATGCATGAACGGTTCTGCTCACGCATGAACGGACGAACGCGTCGCCCCACTAAACATCATTTACTCCCTCGATATGCTGTGAAAACCACTAACACCATTAAGTTATATTATTCCCAAGGACACATAGATAGAACGCGATATATTGAGCAAGTCATAAACTAAAGGTGGCTACATACTACATACGGAGGAGGTAAGAACCAACGACCTCAGGAGCTTCACTCGTAAAGCTACGTTTGTGAAGCACGCTTTAAGAAAGTTCACCAAACAATATTTGTTTTTCTAGGCCTCTTTTTTTTTAAGCTATGGTGTACGATTTGTTTGATGCATAAGTGTAAATAAATATTTACCGTTGTTTTGCGAAAGCTTGCTTCCGTAGAACGAATTGTAAATTATAACTTGTTGAAATCGAAGTATACACGTAGAAATATATCTAAATGAACGATGATTTGATGTGCTTGAAAGCTCGTGCTGTTCCTAGTGATGACACAAGGGTCAACACTTTTTTTGTTTTTTTAGGAGTTATGTTTAGCTGCAACCACCCTACAAGCCAGATCAGATAGCCCTGATGTAAACGGTTTTAATTTCGTACTGTAAGCAATGTGAAGTCATGATTAAGTTTTTTATCATGTGAGAAAGAACTCGTACGACACTTTTTTCTATGAAAATTATGCTTTGATTCAGCACGTATAATTGCTGAGACAATAGTATACCCGCAGTTTGTCCTCTGTATTCCAGTGCCTATACGTATATCTCAAGTGTATGGAAAAATGAGAGCAGAATTAGAGACAGTGGCGCAACAGAAATGAAGACGATAAGTCCAGCCTACATGTGTGTTTATTATTTAGAACGGTAGATATCGGAGATATAGCAAAACTTCATGTAAAGCTCCAACTGTTTTCTGGTGATTGTTTAATTCACGTGCGTGTGTTTAATTCACTTCTTGTCTCTGTGTCCTCGTTTTGTTCTCGCGCTATAACTATCGTCATGCCATACCAACTAGCCCAAGCTGCCACACAGCAGTGTGAAAGTATGGACGTAAATTTTTTTTCTTTTTAAAAACTTATGCGGCCAATACTGTAATATGCCAGTATTGTCTGTAGTCTCCATCAATAAGTGCTGGCAACTGAACTTAAACGCATGCAAAGCCTTGCGGCTCGCTTTATATGCTCGAGATATAAGTAGAACGAGCCAGTCACAGAAATTTTACAACTTTGTGATCTAGAGACACTACACAAGCGCAGACGTAAAATTAGAATAAAGTTTCTCTTTGAATCATTGGAAGGTGAGTAAAAATTAGCAGAAATGACTACGTACAACAGCCTGGGAACAAAGCGAAAGGGCAAACTACATATGAGTACTGCAACCTTATTTTGCGCCAACGTAAAATGCTTTCTTCCCTGATATCATCGAAGATTGGAATGAGTTACCGATTGACATAGTCAATGCGGGTGATGTTAACGAATTTGTGCACTTAATTGATTTACATTGAAATGATTTATTGTAAAGAATATGGCGATTGTAAGCTGTTGCATTGTGAATTAGTGTGCGTGTGTTTCGTTTTGTGTTTAAAATGCAGAGCTCTAATGAATTTGTATATATGTACACCTGATTTATCATTGTGAATTATATAGTTATGAGCCTACTTTGATAGTACAAATCATCGTACTTTTCCTGTCACCCTTATTGTGACCCTCAACACTGTCAACCTTCAATAGAAGTTTGACACTATCTCTAAATTAATAAACAAATAAATAAATAAATAAATAAATAAATAAATAAACCTCTTCTTTATGCGGAGCGATGTTGATTAGCGTATATTTATTGCGGTGACGCGGGCGTCTAGCATGACAAAATGAAGTTTTTTTCATTCCATTCTATTATCCAAATTCACGCGAAGTAAATCGTCACTTTGAAGTACAAATAACACAGAGCCTCTGGAAGTAAGAACACTAAATTCTCGAAACGAGGGCGACCAAGAAAAACACATGTAACTTCCTTAAATCAAACAACGAGTGAATAGACGCCTGCTGCATAAGGAAAATTAACCTTTACTACATCAGGCTCTGTGAAAATCATTACTTATATTGTCACCTTCTGAGTTTCTGGCACCGTGACATTTCAATGAATAGTATTCTTCTATTCCTCAGCTTGATTCTTAAAGCTTCGGCTGTTTCAATAGAGCTCGCGTAAGGCGCCCACTGCCCAATAATTGCTTCCTATTGCTGCCCTTCTTTAAAGCCAAAGTGGAAGCCAGCAAAACGAGAAATTACTCTTATTCTTGTTCTAAAAGACAACAATGTGCTTGAACACAATGACGTTGAGCCTCTAGAAACAGGAAAGCGCTACTAGCATCGCAGAATGATAAAGGAACGTGTTCATTGGCGCAGAGGCTGCATAAGAAACAATAATGCAAGAGCAGGCGTGACCTGCTAGCAGGACGTTCGCAAGATGCAGCAAAGGAAAGAACGTACCCCAGATAAGAGTTATTTGCGTATGCTTATGTTTGCTTCTGGTTTAGCTCACGTAACGCTGCACTTTGTACAGCGCAAGCATTGGACGGTGAATAAGTATTGCACATTGATTATTCTCGACAGCACCGCTTAAGACTTCTCAACCGCTGTTACCGTTGTGTTACCCTGTCATCTCGAAGCATGGAAGGTTTCTCGGCTGCGAGAGATACGGCGTAGTGGTCATGTATGATAGACGAATAAATAACGCAAAAGAGACGCAATCACAGAACACCCCTCTTTAGATTAGGTGCGTGATAACTCCCTTCGGCAAAGATAATTCTCCTGAAAGTTAGAATTAACTGTCAATACATGTTTATACAGTGAAGGGGACACGTGATCTAAAGTGTCTATCACTACGTCAAGCCCGATAATTTTTTTTATTCTGGCTGAAAAAAACAGCTACACTCACATTACAATATCTTCTAATAGCATCCCCTATACTTTCTTGGCATTATTGTCTGGTATCTCTCGATAACATTGTACCTGAAAGAGAAAACGAGCCCTGAAACTCACGCGTCTTTCTTCATTTCGTTTAGTGGGCCAGAGCTGAATAGTTAGCTTGTTTAGTTTTTGTGGGGCACACGGGTGAGCAGATAACTCGCACAATACAGGAGGGAGAAATTTTGCTTTCGCCTAGGCCAATAGAACTTCACTCAAAAGCATTTCATTAACCTTTAGATGTACTGTTCTGCAGACATTTGGTAAAAAGCGATCTTTGTTGGGCTGATAAAAAGTAAGAAAGTTTGAGCTGCCCAGTGTGCGCTATCAAAACTGCGCACTTTTCTAATTTATTGTGTATTTATTTTGGAACTTTCTTCTCTTTTTTATTGTTATGCAGTTCAAGGCTTTACACAAAAGGTGCTTTGTGAGATGAAATTGAATGACTGTGTTGCTTTCTTCAACATAGCTTTAATTATCAGGGGCTTGAATACGAATTTCAAAGAAAATTGATTTCTTGAAATAAATGTGGACTTGATTGTACAGTCACTTTTTTAAACGAGGGATGTTGTGTAGATTAAGGGTGGTTCAGGTTTGTTAAAATTGCCTTGAGCAAACGTAGTGTGCTTTATAGATATCATCATGACATTTCAAGAAAACTACGTGTGCTGCAGCGCTTGTGCTAGGTCATTGGTATAGCTGTTCCAAAAATTTTGTCGGGCCACCTATTCCTGAACAATCCTGTATATTCGTGTTTCACCTGATGACATGCGCCTGTCTGTCTGTCTGTCTGTCTGTCTGTCTGTCTGTCTGTCTGTCTGTCTGTCTGTCTGTCTGTCTGTCTGTCTGTCTGTCTGTTCTGTCCATCCGTCCGTCCGTTCGTCTGTCCGTCCGTTCATTCATTCCTTCATCTGTCTTTCTTTCCATTCATACGTTTATCTGTGCGTATGTCTCTCCATCCCTCTGTCCGTTCATCTAGTGAACACACCTACGCCATCTGACATCTTTTCATCATTTTTCATCATATACTAGTACTACCATCCAGCGGATATTCCAAGAACTAAACGGGTGGTAGCTACCTACTACTACTACATACATCGAGGACACGTGACCCACGGCTTAGGGAGCTTCGCCATTAAAAAACAAAATGCAGGAGCCATGATTTTGGAGGAGGCTGAACACAAACCGAACAATCAATAGGTCGCACGGGACGTTTGTCGGATGGTATTGCACATGGTTAATGGTAGCACTGTTTTCTTCCAACGGAAAATAAGCTGCATTAGTCAGCGAAATGGTGGTGGTGGTGAACATTTATCGTGCTAATAGCAGAGTTGCAAGAGAAACCAGCGCCAAGTGGCTCAGCTGCTTTACAGCCAGCGGGAAACGCGTGCCACGGATGTTCTCTGCCACTTTCTGGGACTCGCCGAACATCGCAGCCTCTAGGCAGTAGAAAAGCGTTCGTCGCGGAAGTGCATGTTGCACCCACGACTCCTGGTCGATTGCTGCTTGCCAGCCATTGATTTTACAACAGAAGCTTCAAGTTCTTTCTTGTCCTGGTTCAAAGCAGGCTGACACCAGGCTTCTTCGTGTGAGTACGGCACTGTTGCACCGAGCTGTAGAGCAGCGCGTTCGTCACCTTTAGAGGCAGCCACTCACATTACAATGGGCTAGGTGATGCTCACACTGCAAGAAAACCTCCGCATTCGAGAAAACCGCAGCGCAGGTGGAACTTAAATCTCATTTTCGAAGTGCATGGCAGTGCTCCGTAAGCAGTCCATGCAGCCCCTGAGACCACGTGATTCCTTCAACCTTGTCAGGTCGATGATGGCACTGGTGGTTTTAGTGGTGGGCCTCGCGCTAATGAAGAAGCAACACCTTTTAAAGTGCAGTCTTTTCGCAGACTGACAAGAGAAAGTATGGCGAGTTCTTGAGCTTGACAAACTGACCTCAAGAGTCAAGTGTTAGGCTAAGCAACTTGCGACTTATCATTTACTTTAGATATTGTCTGATTTGTTATGCCCACAGCTTGCTCTTGAGTGCACAAAAAACGTGCGACAACAAAAAAATTTTTCGCAAAAGCCTAATGAGTGCGTTATGCGGTCATATTGCAACGAAAAAAATTTGTCAGTGAACGCGGTATGGCGCACAACTAAAATTATGTACGAGCGCCTTCCAACCCGGGAAATTAAGTGCTCGGACGCGGAAGCTTCATCTTTGTCTATGTCTGTGCGGCGATCGAAAAGCGAGGGCGCTTCCGGTTGCTGTCCCCCGAGGCATCTTGCTGTCGAAAGTTCGCACATTTTTTTGCTGACCAATGGGCAGCTGGTATGACTTGGTGAACGCGCGTAATGAGTCAGAATCAGGATATCCGAGGCCGCTGCCGTCGTCGTAGGCACGTTGACAGATACAACTTTCAGGATGTGAAACGAGGAACGAGGGTGATAGTAAACTCAACAGTTTATGCGGAGTATCCCTATTATGTATCTTCATGTTTTTTGTCCCGTTTTATTGTTATTCGCTTAGAAGTTGCACCGCTGCTAATTATCTAGTGTTTGCGGTGGACAACATGAAGTTCTTGTGAACATGGTGGCGTAAAATGTTGTGCACAAACAATGGCAGTCACGCAAAAAGTACCAAAAAGAACAGGGGCAATCTTACTTCTATATTTCGTCACCCTGCAATATATACTCATTAAACAGACAAGTACAGGCACAATTGTGGCCTCGTGGTCATGGCCAAATATATCAAAAGAAAACACGCAAAAGTTACGCTCACTATGAGTTATACTGATGGGTCGCTAACAAAAGCACTGGTTTTTGCAGATATGCGAAATGCTCTATAGGTTTGCAGGCTATGGTAACACTGCACCCAAAAAAATATCTTGATCTTTCCGAATATCGGTGAGCACACAACATTCAATTGTTTCGAGTAACTGCATAGACTATTTTAATTGACAATTGAGATGTGGGGTTCAAAGTCTCACAACCACCACATGGTTACGAGATACGGCGTAGTAGAAAGCTCTGCAAATTTCGACCCCCTGGGGTTCTTTAACTTGCACCCAAATCTGAGCACCCGGGCCTACAACATTTCCGCTTCCATCGGAAATGCAGCCGCTGCAGCCGGGATTCAATCCCGCAACCTGTGGTTCAGCAGCCGAGTACCTTAGCCACTAGACCACCGTGGAGGGGCTAGCTTATCTTAACCTGTTTACATCAGTGGACAGCGGTTGTGATACTCGGCGGCTGACGCGAAAATTGCGCACTTCATCACGCCGCGGCGGTCGCATTTCAGTGGAGAAATAAATGCTTGCGGCCCGCGTATTGTGCGATGTGCTTGTAAATAGAAACGCACCACGTAGTCAAACTTTCTAGAGCTCTCCAGTGCAGCATGCATATAAGCATGTTGTGGTTTTCACATGCGAATTATTATTATACTGAGGTTATTATATTCATAAGTTCTATGCACACACATTAAAACTGGGGTGTACTGTTTTCTGTAGCTCATATTTCATGCAGAGACTTTTGAGTGCTCTGCTTGTGGCATGAATTTCTACATACAACGGGAGCGTCATCAAGCTTAACGTAATATTAACTAAGCAGCCTTGAAGATGGTGTTTTTTCATAGTTGAGCAATTTTCACCAAGGCAAGGATGGGTATACAGAGAGCGTGACGAAGAATGATATGGAAGATCGAACTTTTCGAGATAATGCGACACCCAATGCCTACTTTTTTGTTGTTCTTTTTCTATGGCCTCGCGCTCAAGTAGTCCCCTCTCTTGCAGCCTTAAACATACACGAACTGGCTCGACACTTCGCACTACAGAGAGACGCGGACATTATTCACCACCCACGTCAAAGGTGTATCGCAAGACTGAAGGGTTGACGGGGCCATTGGGGCGTGGTGAGAACTGCTGAAATCGGTCCCTCCAAGTATTTTGAGCGTTCATATATATCCATACATAGATGAGGACACGCACATACAGGCATCCATGCAAACGGGTAAAATATCCTACCCACCTGCCGATAACTCAGGATACACGCTAGACGCATGCATATTGCTCAAAATTTATAACATTATCGTAAGGTGTCGAGCACTTGCCTCCTGAATCGTGCACGGCACATTCGCTTCTTCGAGTGATACTTACGCATTCCGCGATTGATCTATTGCACGTAGGAAGCAAATGCTGCATTATATAGAGAACAGCACAGTCAACGAAGCTGCCGTCTTCGTTGTTTTCATCGCAAACATACTTCGCGCTCATTCTTTATTGGCAAAGCGTACGCTTCTCGGGAAACCTGTCGCATTGGAACATCTCAAACTTCTACTTTGATCGGGTCAAAACGTTTTCTACACGAGTGGTTATGTCGTCGTCGCTGCTTTCAAAATGATCCACGCTCGCCAGGCTGCGTTGCAGAGTTTCTGATGAAGTAGAAAAATAACATCTTCACATGCCTTGCGTTTTCTTCCAGGGTACGAAAAAGCCTGTCATCTTCTCTGATCGCGAACACTGGTTCTTGTAGCAGCCGGTGTTGTGGGAGGGCTTTATGAGCTGCAGAGACTGAAATGATGGGCCATATTTTTTCAAGTGCTGCATGAATTTGCGCTGCTTCCCGGAGCTATTAGAGGTTAATTAGAAGTGGATATTTCGACTTGGACAGTCACACGTGTTTATTATTGATGTAGCTAGTGGTACGCACATTGCTGGGACGACGGCAAAAGAACGGCAAAAATAATCGCTATGTTTACATACTTACGACTAGGAAATAAATCTGGAAATATTCTTCAGAAAGTCTAGTTCATCTTTCACTGCGACTATGTTTAATACTGTTGTTATAACAGAAGGACTTTTTCAATATGCCGGCCTACTTTCGCAAGAGGTACCACAGCCGAAATTGGCACTGTTTGTTTATAATTTTATGCCCGCCCTTTATGCATTGCTGGAAATTGGCATCACATCTGCCATGGCTACAGTCTGCACCGCAACTTCAAGGCCCGCAGAATTATATGAACCCAAAATTTCTCGCTCGTATCAAACATATATATTACAAATTATGTTTGCAGGTGCTTTTCTGACTGCCATTCTTTATTATAGCCAATAATAATTAAGTGTCATGTGCAGGATTGCGCAAATTCATAGGAACATACCAAGGAGTGCTGAGCCATGTCCTTACGAATTTTTTTTTGTTAAATGAAGAGGAAATGAATAGAGCGGTGCACTCCTTTGATACGCGGAACATAAGGAGAGCTCGGAAGGTGCTCCAGCAAAGTTAACAAATAATAGGTCAAAGAAAGAATAGGCAATATCATGATAGTGTTCAGTTGAAGTGGACCAATGCAAATACATCAAAAGAAATGGGTGTACTTGTACGTGTAATTAGGAGTGCTAGCCAGTGCCACCTGTAGCCATAGGGCCGGATGCAGAACATTCCTTTTCGTTGCCTTTTTGTATCATGTAGCTCGTGATCGGGAGCAATAGTTTATTGTCACCTGGAAAATTACCTTGCATTAAACTCAAAATTATTATGTATGCAGGAATCAGACCCTTGCTGGCGAATGAACGAATTAGAGGAATGAGTCGAGTAGTATGCCCTATGTTAGACTCAGCCAATTGTAGCCAGCCAATGACAAAGCATTACAAAAAATGGCACTAATGCTTCTAGATTTTTTATATTTATAGACCAAAAAAAAAGCTATTAACATGTGTTCTCGTGGGTACCGTGAGAAAATGCGCCTACCTATACTACCCTAACTGAGTTTTCTAGAAAACCAATTTTGGAAATTGGCAGCCAACTCTGGAATGATCTGTAACCGAAGATCACACTTTGTATGCATACTATGTAAGTGCCTGCTTTTTTGCAAAAGCCTGCTTTTCCCAGTAGACGGGCTCAGCACACGCTTTCTTTAATGAGGGGACGACGAAGCGAGTGCAGTTCCGTTTTGTCAACTGCCTACAGCGAGGTAGTCCTCGTTGAAGCCGCCCAAATATTAAGCAACGAGGTGATCGATTTGGGGCACTTGAGATACTTAACGCGCCGGCCATTTGAAATAAAAAGACGATGCTACCGCAAACAAATAGAAGCTGATGTCATCGCTGAACTTAACACTGGTGCACTCAGACGAGCCGGCACAGGTTGATTTTGCGTCGGATCACATCGCTCAATTGCTTTCGGCACGTCATAAAAAAGCACGTGAGCTATGTTTACACTCTGGCCAGCCGTGGTGGTATGTATCGAGTTTGGTGACGTCATCCGATACTGACCATGGAGAAAGGGGCGACTCTCTGACAGAGTTTCCGTTTTGACTCGTCATTTATTGCTTAAACAAAATTATTGACGCGAGTGTCTGGCAAAATGAGCCACCCTAACTGTTGCAGGACTCTCAGTATTTGAAAGCGAAATTTTCTAAGTATGACCTAGAATGCATAGTTCCCCTTTAAAGCACAACGCCAGACTTTTACAAAATAGAAGGTTTTAAAGAACTCCCGAATTTCTTCAAATAATATACATTCTTCATTGTATCGTTCAACAAAAGAGCATTGAGTTGTCCACTTTAGGAAGTACTGGGTGATAAACCATTCGGAGATGAGCACAGTCTATGTTCAACAATTTAAATGTGCACAATATTGGACTCTAGAACATACTGTTGCGCCACCCACGTGATGACGTCACTCATGGGATGCCGGGTTAACTTTGTCTGCTAGAACACCGAATTTTCTACGCTTTTGCCATGGACACTGAGCGTTCTTCCCTTTGTTCGGAAGCTCAGTGCTTAAAGAAGTGGTAAGACCTGATAATACGGGCAAGCAAACTACGAATCGGTGTCGCCGGTGGTACTCTCATGTCTAATTTGCATTGTAAAATAGCGACTAAAAATCGGTGCAGCAATGGGGGACGATTCAGGTGGTGTCGTGAAAGCAAAGCTGCCGCATTTAACAACCACTACTCTATCTGTGACGTCAAAATGATCGCAGTCGAGCTAAGCGCTTTTATGGGGTCCGCTCGCTCTCCATAGTACATCAAAATCACCGCGGGACGGCTTTAGGCTCTCCCATAGTAGAGTACTCTGTACTCTAAATCGTTTCCCACTTTCTTATAACATTTCTTTATAACATTGTGACCGACGATCAATGTATCTTCCAAAACAGGACATCACGCAAATCAACTTGGGTAATGAGCCACAATACGCTCATGTTAAGATGTCGTCATGAAATATACCCTGGCAGCAAGCCAGTGAGGCAGCCAAAAAACAGGTCCTCCAAATTTTTCGAAGGTTCCCTTAGGCCCCGACCACTAATTTGCTGGGGTCCTCAACAAACTTGTTGCCAGCACTGTCAGTTCCATCACCACCATCACCACAACTTCACGGAACATTAAAACCATTATAAGGCAATACCTTCCATTAGTGTGGGCTTGTTCATCACCTGACGCTAATGCGCAATAGCAACCTCAAATTAGGAAGCCTCCTAAGCAATTGAGTTTATGCAGTAGGATACCGCTTTGTTATAAAGGCAAATGTGTTGCCAAATAAAAAGCTTCAGATGGAAGCGTAACGGGAGCATAGCTTACGTACTTTACGGAGACTACTCCGTTCTTGAACAATGCCCTGCAAAGTTTTCTTTCCCTGGTTTCTTGACAAAGCAGCACGTTTGTCCACTAAGGAGGCCTAGCGCTCCTTGCTTCATAGCACTGCCTTTATGGCTGAAAGAGAAGTACGTATAAATGCAGCTAAGGCTTAGGAGCCCTGTGCTTGGGGCGTGGTGATATATGACATGAGCACACACGGAGACTCTTCGGTCGTGGCTCCGTTGCCGGGCACAATGATCGCTGCAAAGAAACACACTTCTATTCTAAGTGCAGCACCCTCGGCTGCAGAAAAAAATGTTCATTGTCCGTGTTGTTGCCATCGGTGCGCGAGCACATGGGGCTTATTGCGTAGCCCGAAAGACGGCCACAATTCAGCGGCGACCTCGAATCGGTGTGCTCCTATAGTCGTGTACAGAGGACAAACCTTTATTCAGCCAAGAACGCGCTTCCAATCTCTTTGCGTGTTGCCTTCTGTGTAAATGCAAGGTTGCCTTGCGTATGCTAAGTAACGTGTGGAGCCGCTGTCTCCCTCTTTACAATAGACTTTCCTCCTCTTTATGTAAACAGGTGTACATCCCTCGCTTCTGATTTCCTATTTTTAGCGTGTGTTTTCTCGGGATTGTGACATGTGCTATTCGCTATGTGACACGTATGGGTGCACTTAGGGCATCCTCTATGATGTCATTTCACTCCTATCGCTTTATTTAAATGCTCTTAAATTTATTGACAACTCCGACATGTATTGCACCTTTCTAGGTCACACAGCTATGGCACTTTGGTCACTAAGTAAGGAATTGAATGTGCAAAAAATTGGATACTTGTCCAAAAATTGTAGGCATTGTCCTAACACTTTTGCGAAACTTTTCTGTCATTTAATTAAGTTTTTTTCAGTTAAACTATATATCATCCTTTTGTTGCACGGTCGCTACATATAACCCACAAACGGCCGTATAAAAATATTCGCCAACACTTTTTAATGCCTCTATCTCTATGTCATCTGATTCTTCCACCCTGAGAGGGTTGCTATTTCCGGTTTAATACTCGGGATTCATCTGGAAAAAATTTAAGCGATTCTGACACAACCAGCTACTTGGCGCCACTATGCCCATTGACGCCACCAGCACTTTTTACTCTGCCTAAAATTTTGTCACGCCCGTTTTCACCAGTTCAAATAACTCGTGAATTAATGTACTCGCTGCTGTTTCACTTTTAGCACCCACTGTCACGAAGAGTACGTTTTTCACTTTCTCTGAATGGAAACGCACTTGAGTTCAAGAAGCCTTGCATTTGTACCATTGATTACTTTATGACACAAACAGCTCTTCTGACAGTGCGGAAGTTGATGACGTAGACAAACCATTTTTCGTAATTACTCGCTCCAGTGGTGATGCAGCAGACAAATACAATACGACTGCATTGCAAGGATGTAACTCCTTGTACAACTACTGAATTAATATAGCGGAAGTAAATAGAATCCCTTTCCATGTCACGGAAAAAATGTTCGGTGTACCAAATAAACTGTGACCTGTACCGCATACCTATGTGGTACCAGCTACCTTTGAAATATGCTGGTGCTCCTAAACTAAACAGAGTAATAACATGTCGAAGTCTGTTCAATGTGCAATTTTTATATCTGAGTTGTGCGTTTAGCAATTTGAATACAGGTAGGCATATGCGAAATGCCCATGGGGAACTATACTCTCAGTTAGAAATTTTTAAATTCTCGTAATATTACGACACGTTTAGCGCTGCATTATATTGTTCTACAATAAACAGTTTTCAAAGTTTTCTGTATTTACAATAGATACTCCATGGAAGTTTTCTGGATAAAGAACGGAAACTATGAAACTTGTTCTGAAGCCCCTCAAAAATACATTTTGTTCATGACTGAATTAATTAGGACTTTAAAAAATTTTGTTCACGCCCCTACAGCCCAGAAAAAAAAACGCATGAATCAGAGCAAACTGATAGCAAAAGTGTATCTCAGCAGCTACCCCCAGTGTGGGAACAATAAAAGGTACTCCAGTGTAACAAACAGGGCTTCAAATTTGGCATGATCGAAAATAACAAAAGAAAACAAGTTTTGAGTCGTTCAAGTTATCATAGACGACAACGCTAGTGAGGCAAGTGTCCTCACACTGGAGTGGGATCAAACTGAGATGCTTCTAGAAGCTACACTATAACAGATTGGTTTGTTTAAAGATGATAGTCTTTCTTGGGGACCTTCCACGCAAGAATTTTGGTCTGTCTTTCTGTACATTTGTCTGTTTGTCCGTTCCTGACGATACTTTAAACAGTACCGAACAATATCCCAAACGCCAACCCTATGTGCAGTGCACCACAATATTGCTCGAAATTTTGTGTTCATACTTGTGCGATTGGGAATAAAAAAATTGGCCCCGTATCTGCATGTTTCTGCAAATGTCGTCGAAAGCCGACAGTCTTGCGTGTGGAAAGAGTGAACAAGACATTTATTTGATGTTCTGCGCAAGAAAATTGGTGAGTGGTATTCTGGAGGCGCTGCGTTACAGTGGCTCGAA
Organism: Rhipicephalus microplus; assembly: GCF_043290135.1. NCBI lineage: Eukaryota > Metazoa > Arthropoda > Arachnida > Ixodida > Ixodidae > Rhipicephalus > Rhipicephalus microplus. Next base: position 117,039,714 of record NC_134704.1, read on the forward strand.
CGTGCAGCGGAGGCGAACGAACGCATCAAGTCATGTCACCCGTGAGACTTGGGTGCCATCTTGCTGTTTTCTTGGAAAACAAAGCGCGTAGCTCTGAGACGAGTGTGCACGCCCATCTCAGAGATGATAAAGTGTAGAACGCAAGGCGACGGGTAGATGCCACCACCGTCTCATCTTAGCAAAGCGTCGGAAACACTCCATGTTCCGTGCAAGCGTTGCATGGTCAGCGCATTCGTGATAAGCTCCATGGTCCTTAAAATTACTTATGTATGCTTTTTCTAGTAAAAGACGCACATGCAGAAGTATGCGTGTTGTTATGGTGCCCCTGACATGCGCAATATTTGTTTTTAATTAACAATTGCCCAAGCATGAACGCTCAGCCTTGAGCAACATTGGTGGGCGCTGTGGATGGGGTCGGCTGTTTCAAGTACCCGATGCTGTTGAGAGTGGACAGACAGACAAAAGTACAGACAGACAGACAGACAGACCAAAATTTTTGCGTCGAAGCTCTCCAAGAAAGACTATCGTCATTAAAAGCAATTATTGCACATATCTGAGGCACCATAAGAACGCGTCAATGTTCTGTATATGTGTCTATTTACTAGAGAAGGCATACATTAGTAATTATAAGGACCATTGCGCTTTGCACGCTGCGCTGACAATGCAACGCTTACATCGGCTTTGCTAAGACGACATGGTGGTGGCAGCTATCCGTCGCTTTGCTTTCTACACCTTATCAACTGCGAGACAGCCGTACGCTTCTTTTTCCAAGATAACTGCAAGATAGCGCTCATGTCTCACGTGTTACGTGACTTTACGTGCTCGTTCGGCTCCGCTGCACGCTCGAAGCACTCTAACCCAGCGCCTCCGGAATACCATTCACCGATTTTCTGGAGCAAAACATCGAATAAACGTTTTGTTCTCTCTCTCCAAACGCAAGTAGATCTATCGTCTGTCGTCGACATTTGCAGTGTGAAATGTACATGCGGGGCCATTTCTTTTTTTTTAGAGTTTACACGTAGCTCAAGCAATCGGTCGTGTATTTTGACATATAAATTATACTTCGGAAACAGCCCTACAACGGGCATAGCAAATGCAAGCACGAGATGAAGCGCAGACACACAAAATCAAGTTTCGTTTCACTGCAGTAGATTATATATTCTCTGAAAAAGGATCGCAAGGAGTGATGATACCACTCCTAGCATGATATCAGTAGCGTTACTGAAGAAAGAACAATATTATCTGGAGTGTTGAATGCAGTCTTCACGCATCTGCTGGTCATCATATTTTTTTTGTTCTTCCTTGAATTCATATTTCGTTGCGGTGAAATAAGACTCGTTGTTGACAGCCAGCACTTGCTCTTGTTTCTTAATTCGATGTCTCGTTGTAGTGTTGTTTATCTCGTGTCTCGCATATACCAACAAGTCTACGTTAACACTCCGTGATGATATTAGCACCTTTATTCATGGAACATGTGCTCCTAGTGATTCAGAGATATCCTGACAAAACTAAATAGCTATGCAGTATGCATGCGGATATCAGAAAAAAAAGCTGTAATGGTTACAAAAAGCCCTTAAATTTAAAAATACTCTTGGTAGAATGCATCTACAGCGAGAAACGTACATGAAAGACAGAGAAGTTAACCAGAGTGTAGGTGCTAGTTCGACTTGCTGGAAATATGTTGCACACGGGTACGAAGAGGCACACAAAAAGGCTACGTTTTCACCTTTCCCCTTGCTTCAGCTGGTTGGTTGGGCTTCAGTAAGTACCCCACCGCACTGGCTGCACAATTGCAACTGAACGCTTTCATTTTCAATGTAACACAGGTATAAATACTGCCTTACGTTACGATGTAATGTTCAAAGCTCAGAAGCGCACCGATTTGGGCCCATTGGTGTATAGTAGGGGGGGGGGGGTAAAGAGCGATAACAAATGAGGCATAAATTATGGACGCGAAGCACACAGGCATATAACGTGCACTTCATCTGCCCGCCGCGCGCTCGTGTGTGTATGTGTGTGTGTGTGTGTGTGTGTGTGTGTGTGTGTGTGTGTGTGTGTGTGTGTGTGTGTGTGTGTGTGTGTGTGTGTGTGTGTGTGTGTGTGTGTGTGTGTGCATGTGCGCGTGTGTGTGTGTGTGTGTGTGTGTGTGTGTGCGTGCGTGCGTGCGCGCACTGTATTCCCGAGTTCTTGTGTCGGTGTCTTGTTAACTCTGCTCTAGATAATCTTGCCTCATCTGCTTGTGTAAAATAGGTTGTGTCCGAATAGCATCTTTTTGTACGCGATGACCTGCATACCCAGAAGTTGCTTTATCACAAATTATGAAGATATATTACGCACATTCTGCTATGCTTGAATTTCTATTCCTTATAGTCTACGAAAGCGCAATGAATTAAGCTGGTATTGACGAGAGATTCAAGAAATGGTGAGACTTGTTATTAATGCAGTGGCACTTCCTCTGTCCTGCCACCCTCTAATAGAAACTAACTTGAGCAAAAACTTCAAGTATTGAGACTTTATGCACGGCGAATAATTTTGTTAACAAAGGAACTAGTATGAACTTTAATTGCAAAATGATAAACTTCACTGCACAAACCAAATACAGACAGTGTGGAGAATGAATTCTGCTCCAATATACCATAAAATTGCGCATAGGGCAACCTTAGGACTTTTATGTGTTTCCCATTAGGGTCTAGTCTTTGAGCGCACCCCGTTTATACTGCTATACGACTGTGCAGTGCACCTCATTAAAAAAAGAAAGAATACCGGCGTAAAGGGAAGGAAGTAAAAGGGGAAATGCAGGCCGTTAAACAAAGTCTTGATATGTGAGCCGGAAAGATTTCTTGTGACAAGGGACACACTTTAGCTGTAGCCTAAAAGCTTTCACCATGCATCCAGTTCAAACTTGTTCAAGTACATATCTGATAGAGTGGCAGCATTGCGCATGTAGCATGCTGCAGCAGCCGCCTCTACGCTGAAATTGGAGTGACCAAGATCCAGTTTTTACAACGCTGCTGATTGTTACTCGTGCATATACCTTGTTATTTTCATCGGTGTCGTTCTGTTCGTCTCACGAGACCTTTCACATTTCGCCCTATGGGCCTTCCATTCCTCCAAACGAGCTACCAGACTCGCTTTGAAATAACGTGCTTGCAGCCCTGTTTGTGCTTGTTGAATTTTCTTTGTGTTCATCTCAGGTTGACGTAAGCGCAAAGCTTGAAACCTTAAAACGCTTTTCTCTCCCCCTTTTATTTTTGTCCTTCATGAACAGTGGTCATATCAGGTTTCTTGCAAGGAACGTTTGTGTGCCTGTTAGAGCCTGCAGTTTTTTTCTTCCTGAATCTCTTGTACAACAAAGCAGATCTTTCTCGTTCTATTAGCAAAGGAACGCGGATTTAAAAATTAATTTGGAGCCCTCTTCCATCTATGCTCCTTTGAAAAATGACAACCACTTCGCTTAAGCTATCTTCGCTTTTTTTTATTTTCAGGCCTAGCTTCATAATCTCTACTCACTAACATACATTTTTATTTTATTCACTTGAAATTATCTCATACCGTCTTGAATGGGTCACTCGTAGCATCGTCGTATTTGGTCGCTTTTCAAACGAAATACTCCATGCAGGCGACAAACGCCGAACTGAAGTGTTGCTTGTTGCGTTCGGGAATGCGTATGCAGACAAGTACTAGTTACGCCTCAGGTGGTAGCTTAGGTCTACCCAAGGACGCCAGGAGCACAGATTGGTAATATAACAATGTAATGCTCACTGTATCATATTTGGTACAGTGGATATGATACCTGAAGAAAGCTACTATTGGTGTCAATGTAAGCAGCTCTTGCTGACTTAACATGGTATAAAAAGTTAGTGATTTGCATTTTATGCAATCGAAAATAGTTATTTACAATTTTTGCTATTTAAGTGATGCGCCAAAAAAAGTTTCATTCATATTTTTCATAAAACGATCTGTACAAGAAGAGTAAAAGCAGAGTTTTTGCGAAAGTTTTCTGCAGGAAAAACTTTTATGAGAATTTTAGAGTAAAGTGCAAGAATGTGGACTATTTATATTTGAGAGAGTTAAGATGAACTGACATTGGCAGTGTGGGCCCAACAAATGCTATCGGTAACTATTAGGGTGTCAGTATGAATCGAACACAGCTATCCTGTATGAAAATTAGATATTTTACTGCGCAGCCACGACAGGTTTCGGAAATGCTTTAGAAATGAGCGTACGAAGGCGTAATGTTGCTGAAAGAACAATTGCTGTTGCAGTGCTGCAAATTTATTTTATAGACATTTCATACGTTTTCGTATAAAACCGGCGTTACGTTTTGGTTAGCGTCTCTTTAATACTTAGGCTCCATCCACTGAAGTTAGTGGACTTGGCAGCACCGACCAGGCAGCGATGCTTATTCCTGCTCTTTTAGGGGCGAAGCTCCTTAGGGCGTGGGCTGTGCGTCCCCTGTAGCCTGTATGTAGCCACCTCTAGTTTAGTTCTTGCAGTGTTCACTAGATGGCGGTACCGTCTCCTGTATGTAGCCACCTCTCGTTTAGTTCTTGTAGTGTTTACTAGATGGTGGTACTTGTAGCTGATGATGAAAAGATGCATGATGTTATAAACAAGAAAGCAGTACTTGTAGTTGATGAAAGACGCGAGATCTTATGAAATAGGAATGATGTCACATATGGCGCGTGTCATTGGTTGAAGGCAATCGTTCGATTTAGTGCGGCGACGTACGCTAGGGGGAGCGATGTAATAAAATCGAGTGGGCAAAATGTACAGAGGATTCATGGTTTACCAGGTTTACCTCCGGAGCATCGCCCACTCATCATCATTCACTTCGTGGATATGGCGGAATTTTTTTTCTTGTGCAGGTTACGGACAAATACACTGTAACCTCAGTAAGAGATGACGATGTAACTCTTATGGGGCTGCCGAGTCCACGCTTCTTTGTTTCATTGATTGCTGATTGCTATCAGGTGTGTACACTTTCGTTACTAACATCGGGTAACGTTGAGCTTAATCCTGGTCCAAATTAGGATTCGAAATCCGATACCCTCTCTAACAATAATATTTTAAAGAAATACTGAAATAACAAACTAAAACAAATAAAACGTTAAAGGAACTAACGGCCAAAACAAAGAAGGTAGAAAGAACTGTGGATAATTTGGAAACCAGGCTTGCTAAAATAGAAAACGATATAAAACGGCTTCAACAGTGCGAAGAGAGATTTGCCGAATATAAAAGTAACTACGACACCAAGAGAGGTGAAATTGAAAGCCTTGCTTTGACACTAGATGGTTTAAAAAATAGAAGTAGATGCAATAACTTGATCATTTATGGTGTCACGGAAGAGGTTAACGAAGATGCCATCTTACTAGACCAGAAAGTGGAAGAAGACGTTCTGAAACGGACACTCGGCGTCGAAGTAAAAACCATCGAAAGAATTCAGAGGATAGGCACCCGTAAAACTGAAAAAGAAAGACCAATCCTCTTACGTTTGTATGACTGCAGCGAAAAAATTCCGCCATATCCACGAAGTGAATGATGATGATTGGGCGAAGCTCCGGAGGTAAACCTGGTAAACCATGAATCCTCTCTACATTTTGCCCACTCGATTTTATTACATCGCTCCCCCTAGCGTACGTCGCCGCACTAAATCGAACGATTGCCTTCAACCAATGACACGCGTCATATGTGACATCATTCCTATTTTATAAGATCTCGCGTCTTTCATCAACTACAAGTACCGCTTTCTAGTTTATAACATCTTGCATCTTTTCATCATCAGCTACAAGTACCACCATCTAGTAAACACTACAAGAACTAAACGAGAGGTGGCTACATACAGGAGACGGTACCGCCATCTAGTGAACACTGCAAGAACTAAACTAGAGGTGGCTACATACAGGGGACGGTACCGCCATCTAGTGAACACTGCAAGAACTAAACTAGAGGTAGCTACATACAGGCTACAGGGGACGCACAGCCCACGCCCTAAGGAGCTTCGCCCCTAAAAAAACAAAATTTTGTCTAGCTGTTACAAGCTCAAGGGTATGCCCCTATCCATTACTGAGAATTTTTCTGAAAGAGTAAGAGTCTTGCGCGCTCACTTATGGCACTCAGCAGCAAGCGAATAGTCTAAAAGAGCAAAAGTTAAACTACTGTTCAGCCCGCAGGGGTGCCTGTGCAAGTAGGCGTTTGGTGTGTAGCGACACCACGGACCCGAGCTAACGGGGGAGTTTTGGCTCCCTCCCACGCCAAGCCGTGCGTGGCTTTGCCGTGTCCGGGGAAAAGGGGATCCTGGGGGTTGAGCCAATGCTGGGTTATTGGACCTTTAAGGCCCCCCGGCAGAGGCAACACACCCCTTTAGCCCCGGCTTCACGTAGATGGCACCCCTGGGCTGACTCACCCAGCGGAAATCGGCAGTCGCCTTTTCCTATCTCTCTCTCCCTACATCTTCGTCTTTATCTCTCTCTTTATTTGTCCTGTCTTTTAGTCTCTTCCGTTTACTTCCAAACTTCCTGGCGGCTAGGGTTAACCTTGTGTAGTTACCCAACCTTGCGTAGTTATATCTGGTTATAGCGGCGATGTATGACTGGCGCCTTCAAGTGTTCTACCTTGTAGCATCCCCTTGTTGGGCTCGGTGGTGGGTGGTCACCATCGCCGCCGAACATGAAATTCACCACATGGCAAAATCTTTCCCCCCTCTCAGTGATCGGTCTCTGAAAAGGAACCGCACCGATGAAATCCCCAAACGAACCGGAAGTGATTGTGACCACTTCCCATGATTTCTAGTCATACACTCTCTGGCAGATAACGTCTCTGTTGCAGGACTGTCAGTTTTCCTGATAGCTAAAACCCTTGCTAACCTAATAGGCAAAAAGTATGACGCAAAGAAACTGCCATCCGGTGATCTTCTTGTTGAAGTAAGCCAGAAACAGCATGCAAACACTCTCCTTAAACAGAAGTAGTTCGCCCACCTGGACGTGTCTACCACCCCCCACCGCAGTCTTAACACTGTTCAAGGCGTCATTTCACAACGTGATCTGATGCGAGAAATTGAAGCTTTCCTCCTTGAAGGCTTTCAAAAGCAAGGCGTAGTCGCCATCCGGCGGATAACCATCAGGCGAAACAATGAAGAAGTGGTGACGCCTCATATAGTACTAACATTTAACCGCTCCATCCTGCCAGAATCCGTGAAAGCTGCATTCCTTCACTGCTGCAAGTCCGCCCCTACATACCCAATCCTAGAAGGTGCTACAAATGCCAGAATTATGGACATGGGTCGAACACCTGTCGCGGAAAACAAACATGTGCAAAATGTGGTGATCATGAGCACCCTACCGAGAGCTGTACTTCCGCGCTAACAGAGTCCCCTAACTCTCACGGGCCGCACGCAGCATACTCGCGGACATGTGAAATTTTCAAAAAGGAAAAGGAAATCATCCAGATAAAAGTAACGGAAAACATCACATTCTCTGAAGCCCGAAAGAAGGTGTCGCTCTTCTCCGGAAAAACGTACGCTGACGCAGCGCGCCGGGGGGCCGGGCGGCGTCTAGTAACCGTGGGCACGCAGTACAGCTTTGCTGATGCGTGCACATCTCTGCCCCCCACCAAGCAGCCGCAGGCTGCACCAACGTTCGAAGTCTCGCAGGTCCACCTGCATCAAACCTCGGAGACAAAAGAGACAATCCAAACCCCGCAGGTCAACCTCCGTGAGACCTCGGGGACGACGCAGACAACTGAGAGGGCACCTGTCCCTCTTGAGAAACCTCCGTCAGCCTCCGAGTGTTCACAGGGGGCAATGGATGTGACACCGCTGTCCTCAGCGTCTCCGATGCTCACGGAATCCACCCTATTGAAGCAGAGCCCAACAGAACGCCTCAGAGGGAAGAAACACCCTCCTGTCCAGGCGCCTGACAAACGCGGCAAAGTCTGAATAACCCTCCTACCTTTCTTCTTTCTCAAAAATGGCTGCTGAGAGTATCATCTACTGGAACTGCCGAGGTCTACTGAAGAACCTGGATTACATTTATGAAATACTTGTGCAACACCAACCTAACATTCTTTGCCTGCAGGAGACACACTTAAACTCAACACATTTAACTTTCTAAGAAGATATGCGGTATACCGAAAGGACAGGCATGGCACTGCCCATTCATCCGGCGGTGTCGCTATCGTGGTGCAAAAAGCACTACCGTCCCAAAACCTCACTCTGGTCACCTACTTAGAGGCAGTGGCAATACGAGCCCTTATCTTTGGACGAATGACAACTGTGTGCTCATTATATATCCCTCCAGACTACCGCCTGTCTACTTAAGAGTTTGAAACTCTAGTCGACCAGCTCCTGCATCCATTCCTCTTGGTTGGAGATTTTAATGCGCACAACCCCCTATGGGGATGCAGAAGAACAGATTCTCGAGGCTCCTTAATCGAAAACTTCCTCTTGTACTCCGGCTCCTGTATATTTAACAAAAACGAACTAACGTACTTTAACGCAGCGTGCAACTTATACACAGCCATAGATCTTGCTATCGGCTCTCCTTCACTCATGGCAACCATAGATTGGTCTGTTATTCATAACCTCTATGGAAGTGATCATTTTCCTGTCTGCCTAAAACACACAGGAAGTACAAGTAAGACGACTACAAATGTATTCAGGTTTAGAGAACAGGATGCTGACTGGACAAAATTCCGAGAACTTACACAACTGTCGCGTTCTTCTATTGAAAACCTAGACATTGATGACTGTGAAGCATTGGTCGTACTTCATATCATACAGGCCGCAGAGCGATCGATCCCACAGACATCTGACAAGACGCGAAACAAACGACGACCCTGGTGGAATGCGGAGTGCAAAAAAAGCTCGCGAGAACCAAAACAAAGCTTATTCGAAATTTCGCAGGTACCCGACAGTTGACAACCCGATGAATTTCAAGCGTGCAAAAGCAAATGGTAGGCGTATCCGACGAGAATCAAAGAGGCAGAGCTGGCAGTCCTTCCTTTCGTTAGTTAACTCCTATACTGATACGCATAGCGTGTACAACAGAGTAAGAGCACTTCAAGGGCACAACACTCATCCGGTCCCTCTCGTCAGTACTGCTGGTAATACGCTGGAACACCAGGCAGATGTCATAGGCCAACACTTTGAGCATATCTTCAGCTCAGCACATTATACAGAGTCCTTTAAACGGCACAAGCTTGCTGAGGAACGTAAGCCCATCCGTGATAGAAGGCCATCTGCTGGAGGCTACAATACTCTGTTTACCATCGACGAATTGAAGGCAGTGCTGGCAACATGTGGCAACTCAGCTGCAGGCCAAGACAAGATTACATATGGCATGCTGAAACACTTACACGAACACACGCTTGATGTCATTCTCTTACTGTTCAACAGTGTATGGTCCTCCGGGCGTCTACCCAAGGCCTGGAAAGAGGCAGTTATAATACCCATCCTCAAACAAGGAAAGGAAGCCACACTTATCGCTAGTTATAGGCGTATCGCCCTGACTAGCTGCTTGTGCAAGGTTTTTGAAAAAATGGTAAACCGCCGCCTCCTGTATTATCTTGAATATAATGGCCTCCTTGACCGCCGTCAAGCTGGATTCAGATCAGGCCGGTCGACAGCTGACCAACTCGTAGCATTCGAATCCTACGTCAGGGATGCCTTAATTCACAAACAACACTGCCTTTCTGTATTTTTTGACTTGGAGAAGGCTTATGACACGACATGGCGTTATGGCATTTTCCATGGCTTGCAATTCCTTGGAGTGTCAGGGAACATGCTGAATACAATTCAAAGCTACCACTCTGAACGTACGTTCGTGGTTCGTGTTGGAAATGTTCTTTCAAGGCGGTTTATTCAGGAAAATGGTGTCCCCCAAGGTGGCGTACTTAGTTGCACAATATTCATCGTAAAAATGAACTCCATAAACACTATACTGCCTAAAACAATTTCCTTATCTGTATACGTTGATGACATTCAGATCAGCTTCAAATCATGCAACCTAGCCATCTGTGAACATCAGATTCAGTTGGCAGTAAATAAGCTCTCAAGCTGGGCAGACAAAAATGGTTTTAAGTTTAACTGTGACAAGACTGTCTGCCTACTCTTTTCAAAACTACGTGGTATAAGGCCGCCCCCCAACATTTCAATGAATGAACACACCATCGCTACTAAGAAGGATCATAAATTTTTAGGTGTTGTGATGGATGAAAAGCTCAGCTTTGTCCCACACATCAAGCAGCTGCGACTGAAATGCTTGAAAGCCTTGAACTTGCTCAAGATTCTCTCGCATCAGTGCATCGACCCAGTGCACCACCATGGGCTTCGTCTGGCTAGTGGCGCCTTCCGAACCAGCCCAATAGCCAGCCTGTATGTTGAGACAGATTGGTGGTCATTAGAACGACGATGGCAGTTCACAAGCATCAAGTATGCAACCAAGGTGCTCTCTCATGTCGACCGCCCATCTCGCGAGCTATTGCAGGATACATCAAACGCCCACCTGTTCTTGAGGCGACCATCAGCCACGCCAACGTATCCCATTAGAGTGGCTTCCCACTTTGAAAATCTTAATATATCTGTCTCTAATCTTCAACTAAGTTCCCACAAGGACACTGTGGCACAATGGGAAATGCGAGCTATCAATTGCGACTTGTCATTCCTAGAGGTAGGAAAGCATGGCCTCCCAATCGCAATCGATCAGCATTTCATGTACTTGCAGGCAAAATACAGGTGTGCTGAGTACTACACTGATGCTTCCAAGTCCTCGGCCATCGCATGTGCTGCATACGGCCCAGCGTACTCTGAATCTGCAACAATGAATGAACATACTAGCATATTTACTGCTGAGTGCTATGGCATACTGCTAGCTGTAAGGCACATCTTAAAGAAGAAAGAACCAGCCTCCATCATATACACAGATTCCCTCAGTGCAGTGACTGTGTTGTCTTCCGCAAAGACACATAAAAATCCAGTGACTAATGCCCTTCTAAACTGCCTCATGTCAGCCTACAGATCCAACGTGAAAATCACGCTAAGCTGGATTCCGGGACACTGCAACATAGCTGGCAATGAGGCAGCGGACCAACTTGCGAAGTCCACTGCACTCCGCCCAACAGTAGACGTAGCCGTCATCCCATATGAGGACTTGAGGCCGCTAATCAGAAACCGAATGCGTAAGACATGGAAAGATGAATGGAACACAGCAAATGCAAACAAACTGCACTTAGTAAAGCCAAGAATAGGAAGATATGTGATTGAAAAACGTAACAGGCACCAAGAGGTTGCAGTGTGCAGACTCAAGATCGGTCACACACATGCAACACACTCGCACCTTTTAAAGAACTCTCCAGCACCACATTGTGCAAAATGTGGTGATGAGCTGTCTGTCGTTCACGTTCTAATCACCTGCCCATACCTCGAACCAGAAAGACTGTGTCACTTTCCAAAGCTGTACAAATGTCACATTCCACCTCATCCACAATTTTTTCTTGGAGACGATCCCATGTTTCCCCCAAAAGTAGTCTTAAAGTTTTTAGCTAGTGTAGGCTTCCTACGTTCCATAACATATTCTCACTAATCTTAGCCTCCTCTCAATCCTGAGGGGATGGCTGAGAGTTTTTTTTATCAAATGTCATGCAGCACGCACTCCTTGTCTTGACAAGGACTGTTGACGACACGGCATGACTTTGTAAAACCCATAAGCATAGGCCGTTTTAAACCCATCACACATAGTCACTACACCTAAGTTTAAGTCCTATACACTACTCTTTTATCCTTGCCACCCTGAATAGAATTTTATAATCAAATCGACCAAAAACCGTGTGTTTGGCGCTCTTTGGCCTGAGTTGCCCTTGCGCCACTAAAATCTACCATCATCATCATCAAACTACTTTTCAGTAAACTGAGATTCGATGTGAAAGTTTATACTTGGGACCCGGTAAAGAATGCTATTACAGACATACCGCAGCAAGCAGGCCAACCACGAAACATTCCGTCAAGTTCAACTACGCATAAAAAGTCTAAAAATAAGAAGAAATCGAAATAACAACCTAGTACTAAAACACTTAGAAATATTTCCTTCAACGCTAGAAGTGTGCAAAAGAAACTTGATCAATTAAAGAGCCTCATCCTATTCTACCAACCTTACGTTCTAATAATAACAGAAACTTGGCTTCACCCTGGAGAACGTGACTCAGAAGTTTTCCCTACTACAAACAGATTGTTCTGTAGGGACAGAGAGTCAAGAGGCGGTAATGTAGCGGTAGCAATCAGAAAGAATTTCATATCCTTAGAACTCGATGGCATTTCTGACCATGAGAGCATCTGCTGCAAGTTAACATATTGCAACAAAAGTATAATCGTAAGAGGGATATATAGGCCTCCGAATGCGGCACCTGAATACATCGAAATGATTCATGATCATCTTTTAAAGCATACAAACTCCAAATCAAAAATATATTTTGCCGGGTACTTTAACCTTCCCGGAATAAATTAGAGCAATATTTCACATAATTTTCGCGACGTCACGAGTTCATAATTGTTCTTGTCGTGGTTTTCACGTTTACCCTGAATCAACTAGTGACTGAAAAAACTCGGATCACTTCAACATCATTATCTTTACTTGATCTAGCGTTTGTAAGTAGCACATTATAAGGTTCTTCTGTGTCCATCGAGAATGGCATTTCGGGCCGCAAAGTGATTTCCTTAACTTGACCCTATACTTACACGTGGAAATACAAAAAAACACAACCTACTTACTTTAAAGATTACACCCGTGCAAATGATCGCGCTGTACTACGTTTCCTGGAAACACAGTTTCATGAATTTGCGGAGCTAAGAGATATATCAAAAGCTCTGGGCACGTTTTAAAAACATTGTCAATATTGCGAACATACCTTCTTTCCGAATAAAAAGAAACGCATGAACCAGGAGTGCTCTTGGATAAATCGTTAAATAATTCAACTGAGAAGAACATTAAAACCACGGTGGAAAAAGGGAAACAAGAGCAACGCATCCAATCTTATCGGAGTCTTAAAACATAAATTTTTCAAAGCAAAAGCTGATTTTTTTAACACTACGTTACCTTCATTTATGACCCACAGTTCCCACAAATTCTGGTGATACTTCTCAGATGAACGAGATTCAATCTCGCAAATAAGTATTCAGAGCAAGTTATTAGGGAACAAGAGCAAATCGCTAATGTGATGAATAATTTTTTTCTATCAGTTTTTACGAAACATGCCACTAGCGCAGTACTACCCACTATGCTGTGAATGTACTCATATAAGAATTATTTGTAAGTGAGGAAGGCATACTTGCTCCTCTGCTCAAGCTTGATCTAAAAAAATCCACTGGTCTCGATAAACTTATTAACCCATTTTTATGCCGGTATGCGCAATGGACATCTAAATATCTTTTTAAAATATACTCGTTATCTCTATACACTTCGGAATTACCGGATGATTGGTGCAACGCTACAGTAGTTCCTATACACAAATCAGGCTCAAAGCTAGAAATAAGCGACTACTGCCCAGTGTCGCTTACGTGCTCTTGCTGCAAAATATTCGAACATATAATTTTAAAGGCCATAATGACTCACCTAAAAACAAATGAGCTCCTTACAAACATCAAGATGACTTCAGATCAAGTCTCTCAACTACAACCCAATTAGCTGTATTATCTCACGACATAGCTAATGCAATTAACAGGAACAATCGTTTAGATGCCGTTTCTTAGACTTTTCTAAAGCGTTCAATGTTGCTTCACACAAGTATTTAATAAGGAAAGTATTGGCCTTTGGTAATTATAAAATAGTAGTGAGGAATAACAGCTTTTTGACCAAACGAAAAGAGAGAGTAACAATCAACAACCATCTATCGCAACTTCTTGATGTTTATTCTGAAGTACCTCATGGATCTGTACTTGCCCCACTTTTGTTCTTAAACGACATTTCATTTTCTATTAATATTCCTGTTCAAATGCGACTATTCGTAGACGTTCGTGTCGTGTACACAGTCATGCACAATTCAAACGATCAAGTTAACCAGAACAATTCATTGCAAATGATCTATTCCTGATGCGATAGTTGGGGCATGCAATTAAACACAACCAAAACTCGCTTCATTTCATTCACAAATAAGATCAACCCCCGTAACTTTACATATTTTATAGGAAACACAACTATCGACAATAGCGACCAAGTAAAATGCTTAGGCGTTATTTCTCATCGAACCTCAACTGGGAACTACATGTGTTAGCCATATGTCGTGAAGCGGAGAGGAAGCTATCCTTCCTGCGGGGGAAGTTGCACGCTGCACCATCACACCTCATACTTAATGCATACAAAACACTAATTATACCATATTTAAAGTACGCCGATCTCATCTGTAGTGCACATCAAAAGCGCCTCAATAATAAAATAGAAAGAATACAAAAATTGGCAGTTAGATTTGTACATTCAGACTTCTTGAGGCAATCCGGTTCTGCAGGCTTGCTCGCAAGGGCAAACTTGAAACCTCTTTCGTAGCGCAGAATTATCTTGCGACTAAAATTTCTTTACCAATTATATCCTGGTCAATTCCGCATATCACAATCCCGTTACCTGCTCGACCCACCTCACCGCGACTGAACCATTCCAAAACTATCCACCAACCTTTCAGCCGTGTTAACGCTCACAAATATTTCCTTTTTCCGTCAGCTATCCACCATTGGAATAGGCTAGACAACATCATTGTGTGCTGTAACACCAATGAATCATTTATGAACATAATACAGTGTGTCAATTTTTAATTATGAGCTGTTTCACATTGTATGTTCTTTCTTGTTATTCCGGTATGTTTTTTCTTTCGATGCTTAGTATGTCTTTTTGTCTCCACTCCTGCATGGGTCGTGAAAAGCCTGCAGTATGTTCAAATAAAAAATGAAGCACTAGCCATTGCCGCCATCCTCGCAAGCACAAGCACTACATATCAGCTTATGCCTTCTGCTGTTGTTAATTTTTGCCATCATTACAAAGCTGTAAACGGGTTATGGAAAGCATGTGCGAAGGTTCAACATGTCTCTATGTATTATATTTGAACATATCATTATCGTTATTTTGTGATGATTCACTCAGTAAAGAAATTGCACCGCTATCTCGTTCCCTCCACATGTTTCACAGAACATCGATTCCCAACGTGCGCTGAATCTGCCGGGTTTTTTTCTAAAAAATGCTGTAAAGGCCATGTGCCATTTTTAATGTATAATGAAGAAACGACAATGTATTTACATCGTTCCCTCCCATTGAACTTATATTTGTTGACTTCGAGCTTAACGGCCATTCACTTTTACTCTCTTAGTTGATGCAGCAGATGATAAATGTGTATTTGTGTTTCTATTTCTTTTTGTTTTGTTTACTGACCTCCAGAGCGCCGTATAGTCTGTCCGCTCCCCCCCCCCTGAAAAAAAAATCCTTGAATCATAACGTTAAATATATTGGAAGACGTAGTGCGACCAATCCCAGTGTACAATACATTGGACAACGGTTTGCGGCAAAGTGACATCACACAGAGAAAGACAACGTAGCACTGGTAGAGAACGCGACAGTTACCCAGATGGCATCGATTTATTCAGTTCAGTTGTCTTTTAGGTGTAGGCATTCGTCGCGATTTTCAGCTGTGAACCAACGATGCCAATACTCATCCCAAAATTTCTCCGGCATGAACTTTTTAACGCTATCATGTTCAAATCTTCACCGATAGAGTAGAGCGAGTTTTCCCATAGTAAAAAAGATTGAGCAGTCATGCAGTTATAGGCCTATTGATAAACACACAACGTTGGATAACTAGTAGCGTCACCAAAAGTTGTATAGTACTATGAAATGAATGAGTTTTACAGAAAATTCATTACGCTTGCTCTTTATTTATATAGGTATGTGTATTGTACTGTGCGTACCCATTCCCGTAGTATTAGCTATCAAAGATGTTTTAGAAACTCGTAGAACCAATAAATATGCTTCATTCAGATATAAAGTAAGTGTTAACTTGTGCATACTTTTTTCATGTGAAACTGGCCCTTTCAGTGTCCTTGATATTTTTCTCAATAACTTCAGCTAGTGTTGGGGCTGTGCTTTATGACGCTGTAACACTTGTTTGTTTTACCTTACGCACCACCCATTATTGATATTGTCACCACATGTGCAATTTAGGTATGTACATCTGTGTAGCGGGGAACAGGGTGGTGCGAGACGAAGAGGACGTTCGCTGAACCAATGCACAATGCCACAGGGATGCTTTAAATGCTGTTTGCGATTATATTCAGGCAACCAAGCGTATACCTTTGTGATCTTCATTAAAAAAAATATTTATTACTCCCCAGGGCAGAGTGAGGTAAACGCAGCTGAGTAGTAATCATAACACCTCAAATCTCAAAATTGCTCAACTTGATTTTTTTATGTTGTTTTTATTTTTACATTAGTCTTATTATAATACCAATTCATTACACATAGTTAAAATGATCACAGAAAAACAGCACTACACTTTCTTGGCCAATCCCTCTGAGTGGGTATGAGCCAAAATCCCAGGGAAACAAAAAAAACAAAAAACAAAAACAACAATGGTGAGACCGCTCAGCTTTGAAGGGTCGGTGACGAGCTTGCTGAGCGGGGGCTGCCCACCTCTGCGTGGCGGGGCCGTGACGAAGGCGTTGGCCATATCGCTGGTCGGCCGCGAATGAACCACGACGTGGCCACGGAGTTCTAGTTTCGCTGATGTCGGCCACACATACGGATAGTTGCAAAGGAGCTAATGGCGACGCCGTGTAGTAGGGTTGACTGGTAGGCGGATGAAGAATGGTTTCGTCAACCAAACCACCTTGTCGCTGCAGCTCTTCACGTAGTATTGCCCGAATAGTAGCGGCAAGGTCGGCGGGCGGGCTCACGTTGTCGCTAATGACCATTGTCACATTTGCCAGCCTACCGGAATTCGGGGCAATACGACGGGCCTTCAGCTTCTCGAAAGTACGGCATTGACGTTGGACGGTGGAGACGAAAGTGAAGTCTTCTCTGCCTATCAAAAACTGTAGACGTCATCAGCTATACCCTTCAGAAGGTGTCCGACCATGTCCTATTCAGACATATACAGGTCTATGATCTTGCAGAACATCAGAACCTCCTCTATGTAGGTGGTACACGTTTCTCCAGAAGTCTGAGCTCTTTGACCCAACGTGCACTCCGCGCTTTATTTTTCAAATCAGAGTCGCCGAAGCATTTCTCAAGTTCTTCAGCGAAACGATCCCACGTGAATCTTCATGGTTTTCGTACCACATCAGGGCGGTTTCGTGAGAAACAGCGTGACATTTCCCAGTTGGTCGGTGGGATCTTAGCAGCTGTACGAGCTCACCCTTTGGTAATGTTTCAGCCACGCATCCACATCTTCTTCTGCTCTTCCCACGAGCGGGTGGGGTTCCATATAGTGATACCGAGGTGCAGCCGGCACTGAGCTTTGCGTGGTTGATAAGCACTTACCTTCGCTCTCAGCCATGACGGTTGTTGTCTGTGCAAACCGGCAACACGACGGCTCCGGCAAAGTTCAAACAGCTGTGGCTCTTTGGTTCGTTGACGTGCTGTTAACCACCACCTCCACCACTCTGTTACGTCTACGAGAGGGGTTTATTCAGAGGCGACGTAATGGTCGACTGGAGGGTATAAAATGAACGCGCACCAGAGATGTAGATGTAGATGTAGATCCTAAACTCGTGGCTCACGCACACTTTGGGGGATCGGCAAAAATCGGGTAGCTTACCAAAAGAAAACTTAAGTCCTCTTGCCACAAACTGAAAGTCCTCTTCGTCTCGCACCACCCTGTTCCCCGCTACAAAGATGCACATACGTAAATTTCATATGTTGTAACAATATTGTCGGCATTGCCTTCGGCAGTTTAAGTTATTGATCACTGGTATGTATCCCAAAACGTCTTAGAAATGTTCATGTTCATTACTATACAGAGCTCGCAAAATTACCATCACAAGTAAAAATGAGACAAATAAGATATAGGGTGAAGTTTTTTTATCCAAAATATCGCACGGAAAACCCATATAACTTCCGCAACACTCACACTTACGTCTTCACGTAGCTGACATCATGATATCAGTACATTGTCGAAGCATACATACTTGAGCTTTGCTACGTATGCATGCATGCACGCACCAAGTAAAAAGAACCAAAGGGTCAGCAAACTTTCATTTTCAAAAATATCATTGACGTAATAAAGATAAAAGCATAATTACCTTATAAACAACGAAAAATAAAACAAGAAAGTGGTCTTGTCATCACTTATCAAAGCGCACAATGTGCAATGAGCACTGAAACTGCGCCTGGCCCACTCAGCTGAAGCAAAGTACGTGCCATCGCTAAGACAAGGTAGAATTGCCGTAACTTGGCGTAGAAGACGACGCACGCGCAGTAAGATGAGTGATCACGTGCACGTATGAGCGGAGCTCTTCTTCTTGAACGGCCGATTTGTCGCCCAGGTAGTAGAGCAACGCGTAGGCCATGGTGAGAAACCCCGTGCCAAGGAAGTCGCCGCAGCCCGTCAGGCAGGGGATGGCCGCGTTGTCCGGGTCGACGCCCCAGTTCCAGAGGTGGTACACGATGAGGCGCGCCAGGTACAGCAATACCAGCACCTTCACAATTCGAGTATGTGTTGGTTCTTCCGGCATAATATTACTAGTTGCAGTCGCACGGGTCAAAGCCCCGACATAATTATTAGGCATGTCGTAGCAGAGAGCTTCAGAAATTCTGACACCGCCACTCGCCAAGGTGTACTAGTCGCTAGGGCACTTGGCTGGTGACTCTCAGGTCGTGGGAATGAATCCCGATTTCGGTGCCTGCATTTTCGATGGAGGCAAAAGTACTGTAGGCCCGTGTGCTCAGGTTTGGGTGCGCGCTAAAGAACCTAAGGTGGATTAAATATTCGGAGCCATCTACTACGGCGCCTTTCATATACATATGGTGGTTTGGGGCAATAAACCCCACATATCTTTATGGGATCAAATCGGTCGTACGATTTGGTCCCATAAATCGGTTTATGGGATCAAATCGGTCGTAAAGCGGTCGTACATTCGACGGATGCCTATGTGCTTGAGGCCCATGTTTGAGGCCCATGTGCTTTGATTTAGGTGAACGTTCAAGAACCTCAGGTGGTACAAACTTCCGGAGCCATGCTCTACAGTCTCTCGCATATACATGCAGGGGTTTTCGAACGTTAAGTACAAACAATTATATTGTGGCTAATTTCAGTAACGAGTACCAGCTTCTGTTTTGTCACACCGCCATCACTTTAGCTTACCCTGTCGCAGACATTGCTGAACGTTTGACATCTACATCAACCGACGACAAGCATCGACCAACACCAAGTGACGTGGCTTCGTTACTTGGAGAGTTGATGTCAATTTGACTCTCTCGGTACAGCAACAGACGGAGCTACGTAAACTGCTATATAGAATTAAAGAGTGCTTAGCATACCAACTTGCAGTTGGTCAGACACTTATTCCCAAATACCGACTAATTGCATATGCCGACACCTCACCCATAAAACCAACACCCTTACCGCATTTTGGCAAAGGAACGTGACGTGATAAATCCTCACGTTAAAGAGATGCTGCAAGATGACGTTATTCAAGCTTCCAAGACTGCTGTAGTCATCTCTGGTTGTTCTCGTAAAGAACAAAGATGAATCACTGCGCTTCTGCGTAGACTACAGAAAACAACAGCGTGGCTGAAAAAGACGTCTATCCGCTGCCCCGCATGAATGAATCCCTCGACAGACTGCGGTAGGCTAAGTATTTTTTATCGATGTTCTTGAATAGTGGCTACTGACAGACCGAAGTTCATGAACAACACGAAAAAACCGCCTTCATTACACCAGATGGCCTATATGAATTCAAAGTACCTCTCTTCGGCTTCTGTTCTGTACCTGCGACATTCCAGAGCCCTAAGGACACTGTTCTTACCGGTCCAACGTGGCACATGTGCCTAGTTTATCTAAATTATGGTGTCATGTTTTCTGCGACCTTTTACGAGCACATAAAGCGTCTGCAGGCAGTGCTGGAAGCACTCCACTCTGCTAACCCGACGCTGACGCCAGAAAAATGCCACTTCAGATTTCTCAGCCATATTTTCAGTGTGGATAGTGTTCCACCAGACCCTGACGAAAGTACCACCGCGATCTCAATTCCCGTTCTACGTGAGAAGAGGGTAGTAAGTGGCTTTATAGGGCTCTGTGCGTATTATCGCCGCTTTACAGCCAATTTTTCTAGGATTGCTGAACCGCTCATTCCATTCACTCGTGAAGACGTTTAATTCGTCTGGGAGGAAGAACAGGACGCAGCTTTTTCTGAACTACGGGAGCATTTTCAGACACCGCGAGTCCTCGCTCCCTTTTAACCAAGATGCTGATACTGAGATTCATATTGACGCCAGTAACGTGAGTCTTGGTGTTGACCTCGTCCAACTACAAGAGGGCACGGTGCAAGTGATAACACTCTTTCCCGTGCCGACGTAAACTACTCCACGTCAGAAAAAGGGTGCCTCGCTGTTGTGTGCGCCAGGATGAAGTTTAGGCCTTACCATCATGGACGCCACTTCAAGGTAGTGAACGACCATCATTCGTTGTGCGCGTCAGCCAACCTACAGGACCCGTGCGGGCGACCGGCACGATGGAGTCTTCGTGTGCAGAAATTCGATTTCACGATCACTTTCAAATCGGGCCGCAAGCAAGAAGATGCCGATTCGTTGTCCCACGCCCCTGTCGAAGTTTGTGGCCATCACAACAAAGATGACGGTAGCACAACAATACCCTTACTACAACCGATCTGATTACACGACAGCACGCGGACGACGAAATACATGGAGTTATCAAAAACTTGAAAGACGTAACTCTTCCATACCTCATTGTACTTCTCGAAGACTGTCGTCATTATGCCTGTGAGATGGGGCCCTGTATAAGAAAAACTCCAACAGCATTGAGAGAACATATCTTCTAGGCGTGCCAACTGACATGCGTGACGCCATGCTTCTCGCCTGCCACGATGAGCCCACATCTGGTCACATAGGTTCCCCTCCAACTCTCGAACGAGTTCGGCAAGCGCACTACTGGCCTAAGCTTTACGCATCCGTTAAGCGATACGAGAAAATCTGCTGAGATTGTCAACGCCACAAATCCTCGCCACTGAAGCCCGCGGCGCTTCTTCAACCACTCGAACCACCTAGGGTGACATTCGATCAAATAATAATAGATTTACTGGGGCCCTTCCGCTGACATACGCCGGCAACAAGTGGATTGTAGCAGCCACAGACTATTTGACGAAGTACGCCGAAACAAACGCACTACAGCACGGTACAGCGTAAGCGTAGTAAAAAAGGGCGTGTGTGGGCTTCGTAGCCTTGGCTGTGCTGCCACAGAAAGTTGTCACCGAGTATAGTGAATACTCTTTCGGCCCGTTTATCTGCATTAGAGAGGACACCAGAAAGCAAAGCTAGCTGCTTCGCCCGCCGGAATATGCGCCGAAGTGATTTGGCCTAACCCGGGCGTTGTTCGGCGTTGCGAGGGTTAGCAGAGCCGATCGCGTTCGCGCATAGCGACGTCACAACTGCAACACCGACAAGACGCGGGCTAGGGAAGCCGAATTCAAGCGCCGGAAGTGAAAGATCAACGACACCGACGAGATGCGAGGGCGGGATTGGAGAAGGCACGCTGGTAACACCGACGAGACGCAAGCCAAGGAAGCGAAGCGCAAGCGTCTTCAACGCGTCGGCAACACCGACGAGACTCGAGTGAAGGAAGCCAAGTGCAAGCACCGACAGCGGAAGGCCAACGCTGACGAATCCTCGACGTCGTCGTCGTTTGGCAACGTCTCCAAAGCGCCACACGCTTCCACTGAAGCACCCGTACGCAAGCGCTGGGCTCTGCCAGGCGAACAAGAGGCGACGTGTAAGAACGATAAGGGCTTTTTTGAAGACACTACTTGTCCGAGTGAGTTGCCTTGCGCATCGGTGACGTGTAGATCTTCGTGCTCTACGTCACTTCCAACCTGCCGAAGGAGCAGCTTCAGCGCTGTCTAGAGGAGACGCTGACTGTTGAAGCGAGGCCTGTCGATGTGCCTCTTATAGTCGCGGGAGATTTCAACGTTTTCTTCTGTGGAGGAAGCCGAGAATGGCACGTCGATTACATGTTAGACGTGCACTCGCTGAATTGCGTGTCGGCAGAACGGAAATCACCCACCACAATAAAAGGAATGCGCATCGATCTGGTCTTTGCCAACTTCGACGCAGAATGTCTGCAGGAACCTCTCAGCGTGCAATTCACCGATCACAATGCGGCGATCATCAAGGCGAAACACGCGCCTGCTCCGGTCCAGCGCCCGTGTCCACTCTGAAGAAACGACTAGACATACGCCAGCCATCGCTTCAAAGGAATCTTCCAGCGCTCACCGCAGCACCCACGTTAGCGCCTTTCAACCCGTCACGCCACACGTGCGCAACGCTGTTTCTTCTCACTCCTTCAGGGTGCCGTTCGAGGAGAGGGTTCAATTTTTTATTATAATAAATTCCAATCCCTAGTGCTTCTTTAACGTCCACCTAGATTTAAGTACATGGGCCTATAGGTTTCCCTCTTCCATCGGAAATGAGGCCGATGCAGAGGGGATAAGATCCAGAGACATGCTGCTGACACTCGAACACCATAATTAATAGACCACCGTGGTGGAACTCGGATAAGACAGGTGCTATTACAAAAAGTGGCTAAACAATCTTTAAGACACTTTGTTGGCAGATTAATGTAGCTAGTTAAGTGTAATAACGTCGACCTATAATTTACACTTGTACTTAAAAATTTCTCCTCTCTTCTTCAAAGCATTTTCTGTCGCCCTTTTTAGTACAACAAGCTTCTAGAGAAACCGTGGCTCTCGCGCCATTTTAGGTATCGCTACTTCAATAAAAAGGACTTGACTCCGTCATACATTGCAGAGAGTGGCGTTTCTATAAAGATGGCCTCTTGCTCATGCTTGTCATAACCTACCTCTGTACCTCCTTGTTGGCATTTTTACGTATACATTGCTTTCAATTCGCACTACTACACCCTAGTTCTGAACTCTTACTTTACATACCTTCGTGAAGGGCCTTTGGAGGGTTCGTTTTGGGATGTTAAACCCAACATGTCAACCTTTGGAGGGTGAAGGCCGAACATAATAAGGATAGCCTCGGGCAAATTTAGAACGGCTAGAAAACAACGTGCTTAGATGAAGCAATTCTGGGTTACCTTATAAAGTATATGTTCCGGATACTTAGAATTTCGAAAGGGTGAATCTGACTAGCAAGTATTTTTCTTTGTTTGTCTCGCCTTTATTTTTATTCTGCTGGTGAAGTGTTGCATGCAATATGTCTGTTGAAGCGTCTGTTCAGGAGGCATTCGCGTCGCCTTTTGCACTCATAAAGGAACGCCAAACCACCCATGGAACAACAACAAAAAATTAATAATGATATAATGATAAATAATAATATTATTATTGATAAATTTCTAACAGTATAGGCAAGAACAATAATAGTATTAGTAATGAACTAACTGGTGATAAACTAACGGCTAAAGTGAATCACCACATCCTCCATCTCTCGTGCGTACGCCTGAGGCTTGACGCCGTGATGACCAATGGGCAGTTACAGCACCTCACCGTGACTTCTTGTTCAAGCAAAAAAAACAGCAGGCTTACGCGAGACGCGCTGCACTGACACCGCGGAAGCTGCAAGAGTGCTATTGCTAAAGAGATTTTTTTATTCATACATTGTGTAAGTGCTAGGAGCACACTTGCAGGGTAGCGGTTATGCCATAAATAACAATTATTTGTGGTAGTAAGGCATCCACTATGGCATTCTTGGTCATAACGCGATTGGCATCGTTTGATGTCTAGTTGTTCCTTTGCTGTTCTGGAACAATTTATTACTTATAATAACGCCATTCCTTTCTCGACATGAAAGCCGCCTAGTGTTAATCTGAAACAAAGTTTCACGCGTGAGGTTTCAGGCACCGGTGTAGCTTAGTGGTAAACTACTGGCCTGGCAGGCAGGGGACCTGGTTTTGAATCCCAGTCGGGCCTCGGAGGTTTCAATTTCATGTTTCTTTTTTTTTCACAGTGCGCCATAGCGGATATGGACACCGGTGACGGACAATTACGGCACAAAGGCCCTTGCGCTCTCATAATATCTTTCTCTGTAATGCGTTAGTGGCTGTCTGAAAACATGAAAATTACTACCAAAGTTTATGCGGCCATTATCCCCCCCCCCAGGAAAGACTGAACTGAGAATTACGAACACAAAAGATACCAATATAGTAATGCAAAAAAAACCTTTCCAGCTGCGCATGGGCAGTTTATATATGAAACTGAATCAGCGAACATAGGAAAATGGACACAAACATTCACCTTTGGTGCCCTAGAGTGCGTTTACGAGTCTCTGAAATAGATGGCGCCAACGACTCGTGGAGGGTCAAAGTGAGCCAAAGCCGTAGTTTAGTTCCCTAAGAAAGCACGTCTTATTGTTGGTGCTTAGGCTGCGCATTTTTTCGCGGGGCTTAATTTTACCAGCACCGGACGTGATAAGTAATGATTTGGTACAAGTCAAGTATGCTTCTATTTCATTGCAATTACCAGTTCCACTTTGTGACAGTTATCTCTGTTTTTTTTTCTAAATGAAACATAAGCTTGCCAGTTCAATATTTATATTTTTATTTTTTACTCATTTATTTAGGTATATACTTGTACATTTATTTACTTATACGCTTATTGATTGATACCGTGATCATGTACACGATCTTGGCAGCTTGGTACATTATATAGGTGCATCAAAATAAAAAAAAGACACAGTAAACAATAGATTTGTTCGCACGTGTGCTTTCATGAACAAAACTAAAGGGCAATAAGCGTTAGTCCAGCATTCTTCGGGTCCAACAGACGAGTTAGCACGAGTTGAAAGAGAAAAAAGAAACATACAAAAATTATTCTAGCCGGAGAAGATAATTGCTTCCTACCGAAGGTGAGATTCCAATGGCGAGAGTTAATCTTGCATCAACCTTCTACCGGGCTATTTGTTCCAATCCACTACAGTTAATTCTAGGAAAGAAAGAATTTGGAACGTGTCACGATTACAGTTACAGCTAGTGAGTTCCTGTGTCTTTCATCGTAACCTGACAAATATAGAAGGTGCGACGTGTCAATCTTGTATTGACCTTTCATTAGTCGAATGAAAGAATTTTACATGGCATAAACGAGAAGAAAGGATGACGTAATTGAGCCAGCAGTGGCAAGCCGACCGTTTTGAAGCCACCAATGTCGGCCCAGCATGTGACATATACCTCCAAGATCAAGTACGCAACAATCCTTGCTGATACTGCGGCGCGCTACGGAGTATGGCACGCAGCAGATGTCATTTTAAATCTATTTGTTCGGTGCAGAGCAGCCAGCTCACGCAGGAGGTTCAGGAACGAAACGCCACCGAGGCCACTGAAACCCAGTGCACGCTCTGACATTTTGATCATGTGTTGGACCGACACGGTGGGCTTCACTCGTGTGATGATGCACCCTACCTTTTTCTTCCTTCCTCCAGGCCCTGCCGAGACCGCAGCTGCAGCCATCGAATAAGGCGTCCAATCTCAACGATTTGAACTAAAGCAGCAGTTGTCCTCCTGTCTACTTCATTGGGTGTATTTGTGCGTCGACACATGGGAGTGTTTGTCAGCGCCGTTCGTAGCCCTGATGGTCGCAGGCGGAATACTCATGTTTTTTTTCCTGTGCCTAAACAATAAGTGAATTCTTCGCATTTCGTAATTACGCAACGTCACTGGTGGGGACCCACCTGCCCTAGCGATGCACCACAGTAGGCTGCGAAGAAAGTGATGGTCATGGAGACCTTGCCGAAGCGCAGAATCCTAGAGAGCACAGCGAACAGCGTCTGGCCGGGCACCACGACGCCGACGAGCACGTAGGCCACGTTGGTCATCTCCCCACCCTGGTAGTACATCTGTAGGGGCCCCACGCAGACGTGTTCCCCGAACGGTATGTCTCCCAGTGGCGTCACCCGGTTCAGGTAACTGGATAAGCTGCAGCTGAAGACGGCCGCCAGGTTGCCGCCCAGCGCTGCAATCGGTAACAATCAGACACGCGAAGCAGAGTATTTCATGGTTGGTTCGATCGTGATTTGAAACGAACTTTCTTACACGAAAATGTTTTACGCCGCGTTACACCACCGTTCCACTCACGTCTTTCTGTCGAGGGTACTACGTTGTGAAATATTGTCACACCGTCCCGTTAACTCGGAAGGCGATTGCTGGACGAATTCCAGGGGCCGAGGTATCAGCCCCCCGAACCACACCACGAAAGCGTGGACAATTTAGAAGTGGTCGTTTTTGGCGCGCCAGCGGACGCCGTTTGTGGCCCAAAGAACAAGTCAGAGCCGAGAGTTGATAAAGAAAACAAAATTATATTCTCAATAATGGCAGATCAAAAACAATACACAAGTATGCACACTCCGCAATAGTTGAATACAATACGTCACCAATCAAACAACGTACTACACAGTACAATCAGCCACACTCGAAACAACGGACACAGACAACAATACGTACTACAACGTAGTCGCATGCATCGAACAACCAAGAAACTTAAAGACTAAAGAGTTGGAAAACTTATTCAGTCCAAAGTTCTTGGAACAAAGTCTGGATGATACTCTCCTAAGCATCACCCACTCAAAGTCCAACGTTGTTGTCGTTCCGCTGGCCCCAAAGTTTCTCTTCCAGGAAACCTCGCGTCTTCAATTGGCCACTCTCCAAGCTCAAAACTTCTTCGCCGGAAACACGTCGGCTTCACACACGCAGCTATGCCACGCGTTTTTGCTCAATAGCGGTAGACACACACTCCTGCCTGTAGCTCGAGCCTTCACCCCTCAGGTAGAAATCCTCTTCTTCTCCTTCTTTGTCACCGAAGACAAAAGGCTTCGCCCTCAAGGCGGAACACCCTACGCGCTCTGGCTCATACTTTCTTCTTCTCCTGTTTTGTCACTAAGGACAAAACCTTCACCGACTACACGGCGGAATACCCTATGCGCTCTGGCGTCAACTTCCTTCTTCTCCTGGTCTCCCATTTCGGCTGCTCGATTAAATACCTTCCGCGCGAGATTCCAGAAAGTTCTCATCATTTTGTCGGCGTGATACGCAGCGAAGGCTGGGGGAAAGGGCGAGACAATACGGGGGCCGTCCGCGGCGGATGATTCAACCCGGCATCACCACGCCCCTTTTCATCGAGAAAATTCCAGGGATTGCTCGGCCGCCGACGCGAGGAGGTTTCGTCGGCGAACCTACGCTTCCGAGGGAGAGAGTCGCGCGCCCGGGGAGTCTGTGGATGTTTGTTTTCTTTTTTTATCGTTGACCTCGCGGCGTCACTCTGGTGTTTTGTGGCGAGAATTTGGCGGCGCGCCCTTTTCGAGCGCTCGTTTTGTGACAAATATACACGCACAGATGACCAAGAAAAATTCGAAGACAAGGACAAATTGTTCAGTCACCATGAGTCACAGCTATGACACCTATATATAGCTCCGCTGTGTGTGGAGTGAAGCGACTCCACCACGGAACGCACATTAATCAGTGCACTAACGGTGAGCTATTTATGTACGTTATTTTCTGTTGACGGTGATCATAGCTCGGTGGCACTTCAGCTCGTTCACTTTATATAACTGGTGAGATAGCGAGAAGGGTGCGCTTGAGATTTAACTTTAGAGGTCATCGCTCTCCCTCTGATTATGTTCCCACGGTCCGCACGAGTGAGCACGCTTCTGCAAGACGTTGCCGCTCGTGTGGGCGTGCCCTTGATGCGGATGGTTTAAACATTTCACAGCTAGTTTGTGTGGAAGTTACGGCGAGCACAAATACCTATTCGCTCATTCCCGCGGCCGCCTTTGCGAAAAGAGTGCACTGCTGAAATATGAAGAAGTAACAATTGTGAGAGCTGCTGATTCCCACTGGTTCTGTGTATACTTGAGCGTTCGTTTCGTGCGCGTTCCTTTGTGTCTGAGCAGCCAGCTATTAGTGATAAGCTGGTATACAGTTTTTAGTTGGCACTCGTCCTGTTGTATGTCCGTTTTGTGCGTCTGTTCTGCTTGAGCAGCGCACGGCATGTTTCGAGCTGCATGCCGTTCTTCACGTTAAGTTAAATTTGTTGCTGCCGCCTTCATTCCTTCGCCGTTGTAGAAATGCGCAGTAAATGTTTAGATACCTCTGTCAAGATACGTTTACCTTTCAGGTAAAAGCCTAATCTATGAAGGAAGGAATAGCCAATGCCTCCTTCATTTCTTTTAGAGCCAGTGCAAATGCGCACTCCTCAACGGAAGCCATCGGTCCACCTTTGTTCGGGGAATGGTCATGATGCATGATGATGGTCGTGATGTGGAGCTGCTTGCACCACACGTGCGTTCAAGAACTTTCCCTCGTAGGTATAGTGGACACCTTTATGTCTCGAATATTATATTTCCGTCAGATTTGTTTTTGCTCTTTGGTTTGTGGCTCAAAGCCTTGCCGATGCCACCTCACGGGGCTCTTGAAGTCAGTGCATGAAGTAGTGTCGTAGTGATGCTTCCACGTTGTTTGCTTACATAGCGCCATGAACGCTGACATGCTATCGCAGAACACGGTAGCATTTACAGAAGCAGCATGAGCGCCAACATTGTGAACACCAGGAATGTAAGACACTGCCCCACGGATCTGTACACAACCAAACAAAACAATACTTCGTATAACTTTCATAGTGAGACACTACATGATGGGCTATCTCCCCCATAACCGCATAGCAGAGGCAAAAGCTAGATGATGGGCAAGATGTGGAGAGGGCGACGAACGGCTAGATCTGGCACATCTGGTTGGCATCTTGTAAAAATAGAAGAGACACTACATAAGCGCTATTTATTTGTTTTTTAATTACTTCACTCTCAAGTTCTCACTGAGGGAGAGTATCAATTCAAGCCCCGAACCTATGGTGCAGCCACGTACTCGGCTGCGAAAGTAACTGTTTGAAGCCATCGCGTAGTACGGGGCGGATTCTAGTGTTTGAATAGCCTGACTCACCATTTACCGAAGACAGATGCAGGGCGATTGGCGGATAAGCGAAGACTGCGTAATCCAGGATGTACCCACCGAAGCTGCAAAAACGCATGCGCAATAAAAGTTGCTAGCAACTTGTGTTTAGAAGCTTTCGTACGAAGAGCTTCACAAATTGTCGGGTAATTAAACTTGGAGCCTCTTCGAATATTTCACATTGCCATTACGGAATTGTATTCAATTATCCTTGTTTACGAGACAGTATTATAGGTGACAGGGCAAATTTTGAATGTCTGAAATAAGGACTGCTTTTAATATTACTTATTTTTGTTTATTGTGGTTTTATTGTTTATCTTATTGTTTACACATTTGGTTTGGTTATTTGAGGATTTATTTATTTATTAACAATTCTTTTTATCCCATTCCACATCATTTCAGGTAGAAGACACATCAAATAGCTACATACAAAACTTGAATAGAAATAGAGAACAAAACAAAATAGAATGATCCCATAAAATGGATTTGTATAAAATAACCTAGAAACTGCTGCAAATGCTTGAATGATATGTGGTATTCAGCGCCCCAAAACCACCCTATGATTATTGGAGACGCTGCAGGGGAGGACTCAGAAAATGTCGACCACTTGGGTTTCCTTAACGTGCACAGGAATCTCAGCTCGTTCGCATACATCATTTTTCACCTCCACCAAAAATGCAGCCACCGCCACCAATATTCGATCCCACGACCTGCCGGTCAGCAGTCGAGTTCCTCAGCAACTAGAACACCACAGCGGGGCCTGCCGCCAATGCTATACAATAGCGTTAGTAGACAGAACAGCAGCAGTAACAGCAGGGAAAGCCGATTTAGACGTAAATTACGGGGAGAAATTTCACCTGACTTAAACTCCGATTTAGACGTCAATTACGAAGAGAAATTTCACCTGAATTTATCCAAAAGCTTCGAGTGTAACACTCGCTTTCCTAATGAGCAATGGGTGCGTTCTCTGCTCACTTACCTGGAGACCGTGAGTGCGATAATAATTGGCAGCCACCCGACGCGCAGCACTTCCCGGGAGATGGTGTTGCGTCGGGCCAGAACTATCCACATTGGCAGCAGGAGCAGGCACAACGCGATCACCAGTGGCGCCAGATCTGCACATGGTCGTCAAGCGCATATTGTATACCGAAGCGTGGGAAGTTGGGCCAGTCAGTGCTGCCTTGTGGTGCAATCGCGCACGAACTGATGGGAGCGCGAAAACAGCTGTATTATACGTAGATGAATCGGTAATATTTATACAGCAAGTCTTTTGAAATTATGCGCAACTGATGCACACAGCTTTTAGTGAATAACTGCTGACCTTTGTTTGTCACACTTTCTTGTCCACTAGCTCTGGCACTTTTAATTATATACTATCAACGTCAAGTGGCCCAATCCACCCGCAGCTCGTGTTCTGAACGCACACAAAACTTAGCATAGAGCGGTCGCATTTGTGCATAAACCCTACGCGTATAATACCACAACTTGCACCATCAGAACCAATGGTGTCAGTATAATAAACATTGTGATCCATCGATATCAACTATTCTTATAGCAAGTGGGTCCGAAACTTAAGCGAACACCTGAAGCACGGCGGCAAGCACGTAAACAGTGAACACGTGTAGTGTAAATTGCACAAGAACGCATATCAACAGGCTTTACTTTACTTTTGCAAGACCTGGTCGTTACAATGCTGATAAAAGTTGGCAGATCCCACGTACAGTGGGAATCGATGAAATGCGAAGCATGAATAAGAAAGGTTAATATGTCACTTTGAAATCAGCACAACGTGACGAGTTGAAGGCAAATGATGCCTTCTATGACCTCGTGTCATGACTATCATGTTTGGATGTGTCGTTTACCTTCGTCATCTATTGACGTAACAGGATACCAAATTTAGTATATGTGGAGCTAGCGAAACGGTGGCGAGCACGCTATGAGCACGCTATGGCGATCACGGCGGCGAGCACGTATGTTGTCATGCTCTTACATGACACGCGGGTCAGGATTATTATGTTTAGGCCAGTCATATATTTTGTCATTCATTGACGTCACGTAACACCACGTTTGGTATATGTAAAACTAGCAAAATGACCGCGAGCGCATCATGAAGGGCCCAATATACTCCTATGTAGCATTGACGCGAACCCGATGGATACAGCGACGCTACGTTAGAAAAACGCGAGCACTCTATAGTCTGACGCCAGGCGCGACCGGAGCGATCAGCGTCCGTCAGTGCGGCCCGACAGCAACCGGTGTAAAATGTGGCATGCTGCATTTCGTGCCGATGCGTTATCCAGACAACACAGCGTCTCCCTCTTTTCGTGACGGAGGGATGCCGAACACGCTGAAACGCACATGCGTCAAAGCGATACAACGTGGCGCGTGCCTGCGAGTATATGGCAGCACCAGTGCCTGGCGTGCACCAACGCCGGCTTGACACGACATAATGAACACTGGCGAGCACGCGCACCGCTTCACGTCGAAATGTATTGGCGCCTTGACTCTGGCATGTAGTCATGTTTTTGGGGCGAAGCTCCTTATGGCGTGGATTGTGCGTCTCTCGTAGTACGTGACCACCTGTGGCACATACCCGAAATAGGTATAACATTTGACCTCCAAGGTGGTGCCGGTGAGAGATTTCTTCTGTGCGTTGTTTAACAATAAAAAATGGTGCTCAATGTACATGTCAATGGCTGCTAACGGGGAATGAGAGATAGGAACATTCGGCTTTTAGTCAACGCGCACGCTGCAATCCCCATTAGCAGCCATTGGCATGTACATTGAGCACTATCGCACAAGAAAGGGCTGCTACGTCATAGTCGCTCGGTGTAACCACCTTAGTTTTAGAAAGGTTTAGCGAGCGCAGTGCCATGAATACAATGAACTAGTATATACCATGAATGAACTCGAGGTAGTTAAAGTTCGGAAGTAGGTACGATGTGCAAGCCGTAAGAAAGTAAAAGCCAAATTCTCCTGTCTCTCATTTCCCATGCAGCCATTGGCATGTACATTGAGCTCTATCTGCCAGGAAAAGGTTGCTACGTTGTACTCGCTGGGCGTAAGTTCCTTGGTTTTAGAAAGGTTTAGCGAGTGTTGGGCCGCAGTGCCATGAATACAGTGAACTAGTATATACCATGAACTCAAGGTGGTTGAAGGTGGGAAGTAGACCCGAAGCGCAAGCCGTGAGAAAGTGTGCGTGTGCCACCTCTCCTTTAGTCCTTGGAATGTCCACTGAATGGCGGTGCTTCTATATGGGGAATATATGATAAAAAGATGCGAGATGGTGGGACTTGGAGTGTTGAATAGATGGACGAACGGACACACCGACAGATGCATGGATGGACGCATGAACGGACGCAGGGGCGGATGCATGAACGAACGCAGGCACGGGCGCACGAACAGACGCATGGATGGTCACACAGACGGACGCATGGACGGACGAATGCTTCGCCCCACTCTCCATCATTCACTCCGTGGATATACTGCCATTTTTTTACATGACACGCATCTCAAGATTATCATGTTTGCACCAGTCACATACCTTCGTCATCCATTCACGTAGCGTAATAGCAAATTTGGTGTATGAAACGCTTGCGAAAAGGCCGCGAGGGCATCATGAGCGTGGCATATAGTCACGTTGTTACATGACAGACATATCATGCATTTCATGTTAGGGTTTCCCTTAAGTTTGCCATGCAATCATGCCATGCCATACCAGTTTTGCAAGAAGCCATGTGAACGAAACCACGGCAAGAGCTACAGGACCATGAAATGTAAATCATGATATTCATGACACACATGTTATGATTTTCGTGTTATGACTAGTCAGATATGTTCTTCATATAGTCATGTTATGCCATAACCAAGTTTGGTATTGATACTCGAAACGGCCCGGAGAGCTAAATGTCTAAGGCGACTAGATAGATAGATAGATAGATAGATAGATAGATAGATAGATAGATAGATAGATAGATAGATAGATAGATAGATAGATAGATAGATAGATAGATAGATAGATAGATAGATAGATAGATAGATAGATAGATAGATAGATAGATAGATAGATAGATAGATAGATAGATAGATAGATAGATAGATAGATAGATAGATAGATAGATAGATAGATAGATAGATAGATAGATAGATAGATAGATAGATAGATAGATAGATAGATAGATAGATATGCTCAGAGTCACCGAAGTTCGCTAAGAAATCCTTCGCAATTAAGTAGGTCGTGGCAAAGACGCACACGGATGGTACAGCATTAAAGTTGAGTAGCCGGAGAGCAGGAAAAGCGTGGTCAGGTCGCTTAACGAAGCCGCGATGGCCGGCGCGATGTTGTCCGGGTTTTTCTCGCACTTGGTGGACAGCACCACGACCATGGACATCACGAAGCCTGCGTGAAGAAAACATACAGAAATTCAAAAAGCGCTCTTCCAGAGTACAGAACGTCAGCTTGTTAGATTTCGTAGGGCAGCATTTAGATGAATGTTCGTAAGTGTTCAATTTGCAAACAATGTGGTTAAAGAGAGCCTTTGTTGACATTTCCTTGTTTAGGTTAACTACTGTGCTCAGATGAGTGTACTAAAAGCACTGAAGGGGATCTTTATGTCGCGCCTTGGACTTCGCCTCACAGCCTTGCGAAGCGATATGTCTAAAACAAATTTTCCCTACAGGTCTTCAACGTTTTTTTTTCATTTTTTCAGCGATATGAAGCTGAGCTCACACTATCAAATGCACGTGTTAAGTTTATTAATTAAGTTATACTCCTAAAATTTCATAAAAAGGCGCTATTTGCTCGCTGTCTTCACAATTGCTTTTTCTGTAGCAGCAGGCATCATAAGAGGGTTGAAGATATCATTTGAAACAGTAACTGGGCATATAAATTACTTGCTTTTTAACTACTGTAGTTAGACAGCTAGGTCAAAAGGCAGTATTTAAGCCGTTTATGAAAAAAGCCGATGTCCGCATTGAGATTTTACAAAAACGATCTGTAATATAACTGCAAATAAATAAAATTATCCCCAATTCAGCGGTGAAACCAAAACCGAAACGTGACAGAAGGACACCAAAATGAGGGCGCGGTTTATCAACCATCTACCGACTCCTTTGTGTGGGTGTGTAACCTGGATAGTTATTACAAGAGACCCTTTTTCTAAAATCTCAAAGCAGGAATGTGTTCTTCGCATCAAGGACTCGAATTCATCCAGTTCACTTAACTACTTTACTCCGCTAATTGAAAATGTGAATAATGTAAGTTTCCTAAGTACATTCCAAATTATGTAGTCAACCCATCTAAAATTCCTTTGGATACAGAGAAGACTGTGTAGACATTGAGCAAATAGCGCATTTTTCTGATCTCTAAACAAAATTAGACACATTTTTCAAACGCCCTGCATATATACGTGATGTAATGCGACATGAATGGAATCCACTAAATATGTGCACATGGATATTTCAAAATATTCACGCACAAATGACAGAACATGGATGATTGACACTTTACCCTATCCGCTTGAGGAAGCGTGACCATTCGTACAGCGAGGAAGCTCCCGATATAATAAGCCAGCCAATTCATATGCTTTTGTGTAAAATGTTCAAAATATCAACCTACTTTATTAAAAGCCGATTGTCGAAATAAGTTCTAATACAGTTTCCCGTCTTTTTAATTCAGCTCCTATCGTGTCTTCTAGTTTTATTGGTTTTAAACGCCTGCGGTATAGAATTCTGTGGGCACCAAAATAGAGCACCGCAATATGTATGTGCATTTTCACATGTTTATCATCACAACAATATTCCTCATTTCTTGATAACTATGAATTCGCTCGCTTTTCAAATTTGTTTATATTATGTAACACACCGTGCCTATTTCTAGTTTTGTCAACTCAATATTTATGTGTGCATTTCTAAACTTCTCAACAATATTTTTAAATGCTTCACAATCGCATTACTTGTTTTTGTCCCATGCTCCCATATGCAGTTCTTCGGTTATTGAGGCTACGTAAAACAAATACGCAACTGAGAAAGAGACTGGCGGTGTTGACAGCGGCCAGCGCTCCAGCGTAGAGGACGGCAATGTGGGAAGGGTCCCAGAAACCGTCAATCGCCAGACCTTTCAGGACGGCGAGTGAACATGTCAGAAAGGTCGCCACTGTCGACTGGCACTGCATGTAAACATAGATTGACAAAACAAGGTGTAGCTCATTCAGACTCATTAAAAAAAATGGCAGATCTCACGTACAGAGGGAACCGATGATATGCGAAGCACGAATGAGGAAGGTCAATATCTAACTTTGAAACCAAACCAACGTTACCCGACGGACGTAAATTATGCAGTACCCGACTTCCATCCATCATTGCTATATTTAGACGTGTCATTTACCTTTGCTTTCTAATCAGACCACTTGATACCAAGCTTGGTATATGTGGAT
The DNA here is from genome assembly GCF_043290135.1 of Rhipicephalus microplus. Lineage (NCBI taxonomy): Eukaryota > Metazoa > Arthropoda > Arachnida > Ixodida > Ixodidae > Rhipicephalus > Rhipicephalus microplus. The sequence continues at coordinate 117,075,293 of NC_134704.1, forward strand.
CTAGCTAAACGGCCCTGAGTGCGCTTTGAGCATGGCATATATTCATGTTTTACATGACACGCATGTCATGATTATCATGTCTGGGCGTTTCATTTACCTTCGTAGTCTGCTACTAATTTTGGTTTATGTGAAGTAAGCGAAACGAGTGCGAGTGCAACACGAGCGTGGAGTTTAGTCATGACTTTCATGATATGCATGTCACGATTTCCAGGTTAGAATCTTCGTCATGCAGTTATGTGATACCCTACCAGTTTTGCAACCTGTCATGTGAACGAAACCACCGCAAGAGCAGCAAAAACATGTAATCTAAATCATGACATTCATGACATAGCTATCAAGGTTTTCACGTTATGATTAGCTATATATGCTCTTCATATAGTCATGATATCGCATACCAGTTTCGGTATTGATACCATTATTCAAATGGCTAGGAGAGCTAAAAGTCTGAGATTGTATAATGGATAGATAGATAGATAGATAGATAGATAGATAGATAGATAGATAGATAGATAGATAGATAGATAGATAGATAGATAGATAGATAGATAGATAGATAGATAGATAGATAGATAGATAGATAGATAGATAGATAGATAGATAGATAGATAGATAGATAGATAGATAGATAGATAGATAGATAGATAGATAGATAGATAGATAGATAGATAGATAGATAGATAGATAGATAGATAGATAGATAGATAGATAGATAGATAGATAGATAGATAGATAGATAGATAGATAGATAGATAGATAGATAGATAGATAGATAGATAGATAGATAGATCAATGTACTGAACTTTGATAAGAAATGCTTCACATTAAAAAAAGCTTTCTCATACAGGGCTCACTAAAACCTGGACTCACAAATTTTATTCTCAACAGGATTACCTTGGACTCAAGCTCATGGGCAGAACAGACTATTGTTAGTCTGAATGAGTTGAATAATGAATGAGTGATTCAGCCTCTGCACGTTAACAGGTGATTAGTAATGACCTCACTTTCCCGGCCAAACAGCACTGAACGAACAAAATACTAGTTACTGTAGTTGTGATTTAAATATTTTCACGCACTATGTTTGATGTAGCGTGAATCTCAGGGTGATACAGTTATGAACGGAGGAAACTCGAAGAATAGGTTACATAGTAGAATAGTTATCGCGAGTGAAAACTTGACAACATTGTCTGAGACCACTGTTTATGCGATTTCTTTACGTGGCTGATGCCTTCTCGTAATAAGCGCGCAAGCGACACTACGCTGACATCAAGCGTGCTTGCGAAAATAAACACGAAAGCGCTGGGTTCATGTGACCTTAATCTTTTACTTCAGTTCCCAGTTGCTGCTTCTCATGTGTCTAGATTCGCTAAAGAAAATGTTTCATGTGTGATCTTGCCGGACTAATCTCGAAATACTCAACTTTTATATTGATACGCATACTCCACTAGTACATTATTTCCCAATTTCTATTCTGTCCACTCATCGACTTCGAGCTGCACTGAATTAGAACTACAGCAGCAGCGATCTCTGACAATAAGAGGTTGTCGTCATGCTTTTCCTTTCACGTTAGCGTTTACATTGAGGGTTGTTTTTTAACACAAAAGAGTTTTATGCCGGGGTCGACTAAGATTCCAGTGACGTATTTACGTCACGAAAATGACGTCGAAAAAAATATTCACAATCAGAAAACGAAATAAATATTCTTTTAATGACAATTGAAACCATCACCCCTAGGTTTAGGACAACATATTCTGGGCACACTATCCCCTGTGCCATAGTCACATGTTTTGTACGGTTTTAAAAACACGTCACTTATATCTACCACTGTCCGTTCATGTTCTTGGTATAGAGCAGCAAGGCAATATGGCCATCGCATCTGCCATTAGTTTCTTCAACACGTCGTTTCTAAGCATTCATACCATTCGGTGTGTTCCGTTGAAATGCGATTTTGTCAACGCCTTAACACACCACCAGGTGGCGCCCTTACCCTTACCCCACTTAACTAGAAGGAGGTTATCTGATTGGTGGCTAAAGTCAAGGCACGAGTGAAAATTAAGCTCTTCACTGCAAAGTATGAATCTTCAAACTCACTTTTTGAGGAAAAAAATAATATAGTTTTTGGTTCATTATGTATTACGGCTTGGTGGCGCTAGCCACCGCCCGATCTAAAGGGTACAGCCATATCCATCCATCCATCCACTCAGTTTGGACTGGCACGGTGAATGAACGTGTTTTGGGGCACTCCCAATCGACTGCGCCGATAAGTGGTTTTTCATGTTTTAAGCTTGCTGTTATAACTATAAGGCAGCAGTTAAAACCTTTGTAACACTTATTACATTGCACGGCGTTTTCGTGATCAGTCTCCAGATATTTACTTGTTTGTGTGTGTGTTTGTGTTTTTTCTCTTGCCACCTCGTGGGAGAGATGAAGGTACACCGAACACGCAAATTTGGGTAGTAGAGCTTAGACTTTCTTTTTTTCGTAGGGCATGGTTTGTCGTATGCCGTGTGTTGTAATTATCGATTGGGACAATTCATAAGGACAATTGGTGTCAAAAGGACATGATTAAAAAAGCTGTAAAATGTTCACGAAGTAGGTGGGTTTGAAAATAGACCCAAGTGCAGACGCGAATGAAGTGGAGGCTGCCGCCAAGTGTAGGCAATGTGAGATCAAGGAAAAAAATTGAGAAAATGATGGTTGTCCAGAGTGAACTGCTGATGAGAATCACCGTGCTGGAGATCGCGTTGGCGACAGAGCAAGAGAAAACGAAGGCTGAGACAAAGGCTCAAATGCACCAAAGAGGCACTAGCGAAGGTGAGCAAAGGAGCGACAGACGGAGAGAATGGTAGCGCACCGGCAACCAGAACGGCGGAGAAGAAAGAGCAAGCAAGTTTGGAAAAAAAACAGCTTCTGTCGGTTCAATGGTCTCAAAAGCTAGCTTCGGCAAAGTAGTGGTGGGGCTGGGAGGGGACACAGCAGCTGGCGTCACAGGTGAAAGAGACCCCCCCCCCCCCCCCGGTGCAGGATGCTCCAGCTGAAAAGTCACAGCACGTGATAATCGCCGGGCACTAGAATTGAAATCGATGCGCAGAAGCAATCAAAGAGGGGGCAAGAGGTGACAAAAAGGTCGCAGTAGGAACGTTCCCAGGACGTAAACTGGAAGCAGTCATGAGGCAAGCGAGCGCAAAACTAAAAATACAGCTGATAGACTAAACCTCGTGATAAATTCGGGTGGTTTAAGTGATGTCCTAAATGAAGATACGGCAGGACTAGCGACCACACTGGCAAAAGGAGTCGATGACATGGGCACCATTTCTCCTCAGGTACAGGTAGTGATATGCACAATACCGGAGGTACCGGTGCGTGACGGCAACCTGCAAAGAGTGGTTGTCAACGCAAACTAAGAGATATGACGGATGAGTCGAAAGAAAGGCTTTGAGGTTGTGGAAATAAACAGGGAGGTGCATAGATGGGGTGGTTTTAACGAGACCGAATTATCTTCGATAGGAGGCTAGGCCATGAGGTGGCTTAGTGACTTGCAGGACGCGCAGTAGATTTTTTGGGGGGTACGCAGGCCCTTAGGGGTGCAGGATAGCTAGTATCTAGGAAAACAACCAAGGGAGTTCTTTGACAGGTGGCATAGACACAAACGATTCTAAATAGGCATCAATATTTAGGACACGTAGAGTCCGGGGCAGAAGTCGACGTAGCCACGAGGGCCGAGCCAATTCGCACGTAGGGTGTATTAACATGGAGGGTGGCAGCAATAGGCTGGAGTGGGAAGGGGTAGAAGAACAGCTAAGGAATGAGACGCCGATGGTATATGGTTTTGCAGAAACAGATCTTAGGGGCATGGAAAAACCTCCTAACCATCCGGACTACACGCGGGAATATCTTAATAGAACAGATGGCTGCTGAAAGGGGGGGTGGTATTGGAACATTAATTCATAAAAGTACAGACTGGCAAAGGGTCATGCAGGCATGCAAGGAACATTTATGAATAAAAGGAAAAGTGGCAAGGCAAGCGACGCTCCTCGGTTTTGTGTTCTTGTGGACAGGAACAAAAGGCAGAGAGGAAAGTCAATAAACGGCGCAGTGACGAGGAAGTGACTTTGACGAACTAGTAGCAGAGTTTGAGGTATCTATATAATGAGATCTGAATACGCACATAAAAGATATTGATGGATATACTGATCCAACAGGCAGAATGCTAATAATTGATTGATGGACATGTGGGGTTTAACATCCCAAAACCACCTTGATTATGAGAGACGCCGTAGTGGAGGGATCCGGAAATTTTGACCACCTGGGGTTCTTTAACGTGCACCCAAATCTGAGCACACGGGCCTACAACATTTCCGCCTCCATCGGAAATGCAGCCGCCGCAGCCGGGATTCGAACCCGCGACCTGCGGGTCAGCAGCCGAGTACCTTAGCCACTAGACCACCGCGGCGGGGCCAGAATGCTAATAGTTGTGCGCGAAAGGCATGATTTATTCATTTGCAACAGCACCGAGAAATGCGAAGGGCAGATAAAATGGGAGGTGGGAAGGCTGCAGTCGACGATAGATTACGCAATAATGTCACATATGATGTATGATCGGCTAAGGGTGATGAACATAGGCGAATTCGGGTCCAGAAGCTTAGGCAGTTACCACAAACCTATCAAGCTGAGTTTTGGGAAAAAAAGAAATTTGAAAGGCCGCATTACGATCAACCACAGGGTAATATTTATTCAGAAATTCAAATAGAAATAGCAGCTAAAGAGATTGAAAAAATAATCACTGAGGATATTAAAGCAAACTGGACGTACACAAATATAACTCGATAGTTTCAGTTAGAGCTTGCTAAGGTACGAGTCAAATCAGCCGGTAAAAGCAGACACAAGCCTAAGGGCTGGCAGGGTGATGAAGGTAAGGGATCCATAGTAAGACGTCAGGAAGCTTCCAGGGAACACAGGTTTGCTAACCAGAAGGGTGAACCGGAAGATGATGTGAAAAGAAAGTGGGATAACTTTTTCAGCTCCAGAAGGAAGCACCCAATTTGATCAGTGAAAAGATAAGAAGGGGGCCCAATGAATGGCGGATGTAAACAGGAAGGTTAGAAAGGCAGCTGCAAACTTTTGGAGCCACCTCATTTCTCTTAATAATAAGGCAAGCATAAAACAGAGGTTTATAACTACAGTTAAAGGGGTCAGACTAGAAGGGGATGAGGCAACGAAAGTTATAATAACAATGATGACAGAAAAATTTAAACACTAAGACAGCGCTGCATGCACCGTACCAGATGAGGATGGACCAATTAGCTGAGTGGCACTCCGGGACAAGGAGAGCGGTAAAGGGCAAAAAAAAAAGTTCCTAATAGCACATCAACAGGCTGACGGCATCAGAATCATGGATAGTAAAGAAACTAGGACCAAACTCTTAGCAAACATTAAGAGAGGCAGCGAGCAAAGTAATAATAGATGGTGAAGCCCCCGATTGGTGGAAGCTAAGCAGGATGTGCATGATCTATAAAGTAAAGGGGGCTAAAGCCGATATATACTACTACCGTCTCATAACAGTGACATCAGTAGTTTACAGGCTGGTGATGCAGATAGTAAAGAAAAGTTTACAGCCATGGGTTGACAACGACGAATGCTGAAGAACTACAAAATGGGTTTTGTAAACGAAGAAGGTTGGAGGACAAATTGTTTTCATTGATGCGTTGTAATAAAATAGCGGAAAAAGAACATATGCCCCTATGGCTGACTTTTCTAGGTATCAAGGGAGCTTACGATAGTGCGATTCAAGAAGACTTGTGGAGAATACTGGACACACTATATGTGGAAGATGGAATACCTAATCTTCTAAAGGACATTTTTAAAAGTATCAAAGTAGTTATCAAATGGGAAGAACAGGTATCTGAACCTATTGAGATACGACGCGGGCTTGGACCGGGATATCCCTTGTCACCTTTGTTATTTATGCTGTACCTCCAGAGACTAGAAGCCAAGTTAGAGGAGAGTCGACTCGGATACAGCCTCTTTTTTGCCAAGCAAGGGAAACACATTGAACAGTCACTACCAGCATTGATGTATGCAGATGATATAGTAATAATAACCGACAACAAGGGATATCTGCACAGATTGATAGACATCTCTGATAATGAGGGAGATAGGTTAAATTGGAAGTTCTGCAGGGAAAATTTTGCAATCATTTTTATTGATAAGAAATGAAGTGATCATAAGATACAAGAAGTCATGCAAGAAATGGTTGATAATTACGAATACTTGGGCGTATGAATAAATAAAGGGGCTAGGTACCTAAGAGAGCACGAAAGATACGCAATAGCTAAGAACACCAGGAATGGAGCTGTAATGAAAAATAGGGCACTTTCGAACTACAATAGGTATGACGTTGCGAGAGGAATTTAGAAAGGTGCCATGGTCTTGGGTTTGACGTTCGGCAATGCGGTCTTGTGCATGAAACCAGAAGTTCAAGCAAGATTGGTAAATAAACAAAGTGCCATTGGTAGACTTGCTTTGGAAGCATACGGGAATACCCCAAATCAGAGGGTACACGGAGACATGGGATGGACATTGTTTGAATGCAGGGAAGCTAGCAGCAAAGGTAGAATTTATCATCATGCAGGGCTTTTTCAAGATATCGCTCAGGCAGGAATTTTATAACCACAGTATGGAATGATCGATAGAAATGCTACAAGGAATACCTACTTACACGAAACTAAATCTAACAAAAGTAGTGATTTTCACTGAAAGCAATGAAAAGTGCATTGCAGAACGAGATGGTAAAACTATATATTGGGTTGGTTTGTTCATATATTTATTCATCCTATATAGTAATCTCAATTATGACCACTTAATTGTTCATGTGAAATATATTCACCTTACAGTTCACTATCAAAAGCTTTCGAAGATTGTAGCAGTAATTAAATGAGCGAAAATAGGTACGTTACCTGCAAGAGGGCGATGTTTGCAAATATCATGGGTAGTTGTTCGTGAACCCGGTTCAAGTTGCCCAAGTTTGCCTGCGAGATAAATAAAATATACACTGTAGTATATTGCATTCAGAAACAAGGTTGAACTATTTTAAGTATAGGATATATTCTACTATAAAAGAGCCTGAAAGGGGGCCTGTGACACTATTTGAACACGTATTTATCATTAGTCCTTCTGGTGCTGTGAAACCCACCAATGTCGTTGCACACACGACCATGTCAAAATCGACGCATTTGTAATTTATTTCGCGGGATAAACTACCTTCTTGCAGGCTACCGCGACACGCAGCGGCTATTTTTATTATGAAAAGTGACGTCATGTTATATGGCGTGACGACAAACACCGTACTATTTTGATTAGCTTGATGCTAGAAATAGCCGGCCATATTCCTATGGTGGTAGCTAGGCCTACGAGCGAATGCTAAAAGAGCAAAAGTATTTTTACACTTTCTCAGAAAGAAATCATTCCTCTTTCGAAATGATGTGTTTTCTGAACAAAGAACACAACACTTAGCCTGCGAACGATGCTATGGTACACCGGCAACTAAAAGTGGAAACTTGTACCGAGTTTTTAGTGAGCGAGAAATGCAACAGGCGGTGAACGCCCGCGTTGCCCAATAGAACGCACCTTGCATGCAAACTGAGTACTGACCTTGCCCAAAGCGCATGTGTGTATCTTACATAGTGTGACCATGGTAGCACCTGCTACTCGACGCATGTGGTTTGTAGTAAGCACGCCATCACGCCCTCAAAAAAAAAAGCGATCAAGAGGTATTGTGTGAAAGCCACCAAGAGATGACATTTTTAGGATGTCCTTATGAGACGCACGCTGTGATTGGAAGTGGTCTTTGACGTCATCAGGCGAGTAACATGTGAAAGAACGTTTCTGGTTGTCGTCTGCTAAAGTATTGAAATTTGAGGACTCATAATTTAACTTTCTGTGCACTAATTTTTATCATTCTTGTTGCATTTGTCTCAGTAATTACGGCTGCACGCAGTCCAGCGCTAAATAAGAATGTAGTAAAAAGTGCCGCAGGGCTCCTTGAACCCATCTCAGTACATCTTCAGTCCTACGCCCGTATTCATACACGCTCTTTGTCTTGAGCTTGACTTACCACCACCTTCAATGCCACACAAATGCGTTTACGACAAAATACTACCGTGGGTGGCCCTGAAGGCGGCGCCAAGGCACCACCGACGCACGACAACTGGTGCAGTCTCGTGAGCCTCATATAAGCAAAAAAAGCCTACCTTCCCCCCCATACCGCACCCCTAAAGAGTTTAGTCTCTGAAGCAATGCACAACAGGCCATGTGTGCTCCCACGAAGTCCCAATGTGGAATACAATGTACACCCAAATTTACTATACCTCAAAGCAAACCTATGCACTCTATGTGCATCTCGCGCTTTGAAAGGAGTATTTTGTTCTTGCTGAAGCACAAGAAATTCGTTTTTGAAATATATAAATGGGACAACACTTAAAATAATTTTGGTAAAGTAGCTTGTCTACGTGTGTTTGACGGGTTCTCGTTTTTCTAAAGGTAGGAAAGTTTTATTAGTTCTAAGATTCGTAATACTTTTATAAAACTTAACGACTTATAAAACAAGAAAGAGCAGAACCGAGTGAATATACCATTAATAATTAGCTTGCTGGGACGTTCGGCATTCTAAATTTTAGTGAACAAGTTCAGAATATTATATTGAGTATTTTCTATTCCCGAAAACTGAAGTGTACTTTGAAAAGTACCTTCGGATATAATGGGTCCAAAGTGTAACGCGAGAGCAATGTCCTGTCCTTATAGTGCGTATTTCAAAAACCTCGGTGAAAATATTTTATGTGTCATGTAACCCGAAAAGTTTAAATCATGGATTACTTCAAAGTAAGCGATAAAGCTTAAAGTAGCTTGTGTCAATGAAGTTTTTGCATATAACTTTACTCTCTGTAGAGGGTAGCACACTTTCAACCAGAGACATTTATGTGAACTAAGTATCTGTTTTTAGTTTTCTATGCACCCACTATATGGTAGCAAGGGGATGCACGCCTTAACGTCCATGACTGTTGTCATCTGTGACCGTCTTTTTTTTTTGAGGTATTCTTTATTTATTTATCGTGAATACAATGAAAGGCTGACGACAAAAGCTGCACACAAGCAGCTTGACAGGCTCGTCAGCCCAATTCAAACGCAGCAGCAGACGGCAGATATGCATGCTGTAGAAATTTACAGTAATAAACACAACACACCGAAGTATCGCAATTCTATTGCGATAACAAAAATATGCAAGAAAAAAATATATGCACGCTAACAACTAAACAAAGAAACGATATTGTATTCGAAAAACATGGGAACGCTACAAACAAAAAAAAAGAGAAACGATGAGGCAATACTGAAAAATACAAAAGTGCAAATAGTGTCAATTTACAAAAAAAAGATGCACCGGTAAAAGAAAGACTGATAGTAAAAAGTATACATATGAGCTACTGCACACAACAGAACAGGAGTAAGCGCTTCAAAAAAAATGGTTACACCAATCAGGGTATCACCCACACAGAGATGCATACGCACTAAAACGTTACACATAGGAAAACCAATGGCTAGTAATTGAAGGCCCGAAAAATTGGATGCATAATACATTAAAACGGTACACACAGAAAAAAAAGTAATGTTTGTTGTTGAAGGCGCGAAAAGTTTGAGTAGCAAAGAGAAGGAGTAAAAAGAAGGTCTTCAAACCATGACGTCATTATGATTATCGGGTGTTATTACACCCATTGGCAATGTACTCCTGTACCACGCGATTTTTACAGCGCTATGCCACGTTATATTATGAAACCTGTATACAACGCTCTTGTGTTTGTAAAGCATGAAAGTTGTTTTAACTGCGTTCCCAAGTAGAGGAAGTAATTAATTTTAGCTGCATTTCGAAGCATTGACGTGGCTGTGTGGCTGAATACTTGCTTGAAAAGGAAATGGCTGGCATTTAATCCTCACTCAGTCCCGGACATGTTTATTGTTAATTCATTTCATTTGACTCTTGTGTCAGACAAGATCATAATTTTTTGCTCCCGACGAACGATGTCAGCCCCGGTGCAGACGCCAGCTTATCTGCGAAACAAGCTTTCTAACGTTATCACATCAAAAAGTGTGGCTCATCCACGGGAACATTGTAAGGATGTTGGGGCAGCATTATCAAGATGTGCTCGGACTGGAATTCGCTGACGTGTAGCAAGACCACGCTGCCAGGACGACTTACTTTTGCGTCCGGATGACTCTTTCTGCCGCAAAGCTACACACTTATTCCTCATAAGCCTGGGCGCAAGCTCTAGCTCTTTGCTAAAGTGAACCTTATAAGACTACGTAATGTTTCCCCCTCTCGCCTCCTCATTTCCTCTGTCATCCTCACTAGACTCCTCCTCACCCTAACTTCCCTTCCCACCTTCTTGCTATGCTATGTAATATTATGCATGGTTCAGGAAAATTCCTGCATTCAGTATGCGCTAGAGCCGTCATTTCGACATCTTGTCTTCAATTCTGCACTACTTTCTTCAGTGCTTCTGTATGCGTGCTTTATACCCTCTCCTTCAAAACAAGCAAAAAGTAGTAGAGGGCAACTTTGAAAGCGGGCATGGTGGCGATAAGGAGGCCGCCATTTCGAATTGGGTTCTTCAAAGGGAAACAGGCATTCCCTCAAAACGAAAAAAAATGCGAGGGCGTAAAGTTGGAGGGGGAGAGGGGTAGATGGATCACTGAATTTTGAAATATATTATGATTATGCTTAATTCATTATCAATCTGACGGAGGCCGCACGTGTAAATTGTACGTCAGAAATTGATATAAGGGCTTCACTGTCATCAGTTTTTGTTGGGTATGTACTTTGTCATATTGCATGCATTATAGAACCCCCTTGAAAAATCTCATAACTAAGTTACAACTGCGTATTTTCTTTCCTAGCGATTGAAAGTTTGCTATGGCACAACGCTTTAACTTAGCGGGTCATGACTTCGATGACCTCTAAAGAGATACTAAAGGCAACTTTTAGGTCATCGTTGACTGTATAAATATTGCTCCATAAACATCGTGCGTTACTTTTGTGTGAAGGAAAGGCCTATTTTGAAATAAAATCACGTTTTAGTGGTCCGCAACGGGTTAGCGCACTTCAAATTACTCGCCTCAAAAAGTGGACAGTTCAGACCAACTCACGTCACTGTTGCAATGCACAACGTTGCCCAGCTTTCTAGCAGCAGATCGAAAGCAGTGGGAGCCACAGCAGAAAATACGGCCATAGATCAACTTCCCGCCATTGGCTCCAAGATTGTAGACGTTTTTTGGTTCAACTGTGCCCCGCTATATGGTATATCTATCCAGTGTAACTACGCGGAAATAGCATTTTTGAATCACTCGTGCCATTCCCCATAGTTACGTCTGCCGGTTCTTTTTTCCATTATTCAAACAGAAACAAAAAGCAGCATTTTATTGCGTATTTTGATGCACCGAAGGTTCTTTATTTAGTACAGTTAAACAAATTACTAGAGAATAACTGTACGTGGTTCATCTGATGTAATCGGGATCATTTTAAGAATTTTCTACTGTGGGGCATGTGTTTTTATGCATGTACCTTAATTTCTCGGTAAGTAGCGCACTGTCGTTGATAAAATTCTTGTTTTAAATGCTGTTATGCTTTGAGCTTTCTTTCTGGGGGAAATTGTTAATTTACTTTGGTGTCCCTTTAACATTATAAACATAAGTTCCAGTATGCATGCCAAGTTGTGTAGACGAATCTGTGTCTATTGCATTGTTTTTGCGATAAAGAGTGACTAAAGTTATGCTAAGTGGCGATAGTAGCATCATATTTGAATGACTTTCAAAGCGTCACCTTTATTTTGTGCCTATTTACAGAACGCAGAAGGGTTTTACATTTTTATTACCTTAACAAGCACACCTGAATTAGCGAACTTTGCTTCTCTTTTAGGCCACACTGGTTGAAATAATGACTGCAATTTGTCTAGAAACTGTACTTAACTAGCTTCAGGATACCATCTTATAGACGATTCCTCTTCACATCTTCTGAAAATTGTGCGAAATAACAGTAGTGGAGCGGGGAACACGCTTATGGACAAGACTTAAAATCCATGAAACTGCGAGTATTAGGGTGAACCAGATACATCAGTTAGGCGTCTTAGAAGTGTGCCTAAACAAGAAACAGTGGGTTCGTTGTTTTATGAGATGCAAAAATGAAAAGGAGCTTATGCTAAGAAAGACGCCATCGAAAATCAATAAGTTTTGTAATTTAGGTGAGGGTGTGATTAAAATTCAAACATGATACTCTACAGAGCAACTGAAAGCTATAGTCTGACAGGCACGAATGAAAACGTACATTCGAATAGTGCAAGTGGAATAGACAAGCGAGGACATGGATTGGTTCTGTAATATGTGGGTCAAAGAGTGGCACACTGAATACGCACCTGGGTGCTAAGCCTCGCAACCAGGGTCTGCTCCAGGTTGCCGTTGAGTCCCAGCAAGGGTGGAATGACCACGAATATGTGGTGCACTATCACATACACCGGCCACTCCTGTATTGTTGAAATGAGAACATACAGAGCAGGCTCAAACAAGGTGTAGTCGCAAAACAGAATGCGGTGGCCCCCAACACCAATAAAAGTCCGAACATTTTTTTCTCTCAATTCTTTCCATCTTATTACCGAGGAGCTAAACTCAACAAGTGTCTCTTAAGCTTTCCTGTGAGCAATCAAACGATATTGCTATCATTTAGTCTAGCTTGAAAATTTCTAGAAATTTTCGGATGTGATCAGTAAGACCCATATCCAAGTGTCGTACTAGAACTTGAGCGACCACCTCATGCTGCATTGCGTGTATAAGCAAAAACTATATATTTTTATTTTCAGTAAGGGTAGAATCTGTTTTACTAACCATTCGACCAGGACACGTAAGCATAGCATATGTGGTCACTTTTTACATTAAAAAAAACAAATTTTAGTTGTACCAAACATCAAAACAAAACTTTAATTAGAACTTTTAAAACAATGCGAACAGTTTTTATCAGTTCAATTTGACGGAACTCTATTTACAAAGACCTAATGATGGTTTAAATTGGATAGCTGCTCAACCCAATAAGTCCGCCTATTTTTCGAAGGTGTTTTCTTTTGGTCAGCCACTTTGTATATAATAAATACGTGGCCGTCAAAAACAATATCCACAATCTGTTTGGTCGTGCTTAAGGAGGCAAAAAGTTCACTGCGATTTTCTTACTAAATTCATAAGTCGCAACCAGAACCATTCACTTTGAAATACGAGGTAATACAATTACTGTGAATGAAGGCTACTGGAACTACGCAACACAACAGTTTATATTCTGCACTATTACCGCAGGTCGTGCAGTGCAGTTTTAAAGGGCGCGATGGGGAATAATTTATCAATTTGAAGGTTTCTATGCTTGACATTATGAGAATAATCAATTCAGGGTATATGATTAGGACTGTGATGGGAAATATCTTACACGTTGCTTTTTTTTGCCGAAATACTTGAAGGAATTTTTAAAAGCGACACGCACACGACCAGTGCATGCACATGAACTCAATGGAGTGTCTAGTGTCGTAAATACGGGTTGCTCTCTTTTTTATGGAATGAAGTTTTGGTACGCTCCATTGCGCTGATCCTGCAAAGAAGGAACGTCAAGCATGTAATAAGGCCCTAATTTTTAGCACGTTTCTTCTGTGGAAAATGCTATGGCACTGGCAATGTGCGATATATAAGCAACACATCGGGTTTCACCGCCAGCCATCTGAAAGTTGAGTACTGCTCGAATGTTATGATGAAACTGCAACATATTTGTGAACAAATCTAAAAATGATGTAGTGCCTCAAGTCAATATTTGCATATATAGCATCATAGGAGTGCGTACAGGAGAGACACAGGGACGCGGCATTCTTTTAATCACCTAAAAGGGTGTTTGTAGAGTCTGCCTCATATACGTTTGTTCAATTACGAATACACTGGTATTTTAAACTATTAGCAGCTGAAGACACCTGACGTTGCATTTCAGGAACTGTCTACTTCCCGTCTTCAAGTCAGGCTAGCCCTTGCGTGAAGGAAGTCTCCACATAATTTTCAGTTCCTTAACTCAATGTAAAGCACGTTTTCGTTTGGATTTCACCAACGAAGAGGGGGGGGGGGGAGGAAGCGCGATGAAAATTCACTCTCACACTCAACGAGCAACTTTACCTACGCCCACGATAGGATCTCTAGTCTTATCGGTTTTACCACAAATGTGTTTTTGCCGAGGTGCACCACAACTCCGCTGACCTATTTCCGTCACTGATGTCGCACAAAATATATCCTAAACAATGGCAAACTTCTCCCCGGGTTTCGAACATACAACCTCCCATGCCATAGTGGGCGGAACAAAACCACTAGACCATGGAGTGTACGTTGCCCAGCTTTTCATATACATTAGAGGCCGTGCAGCGCGTTCACATTTATAGCGAAATAACCCGAAAGACGTGCGTTGGGGCGCGGTAAAGGTCGTCGTCCCGTGTCTGAAGATGCGCGCGCGTCTTCACAAAACGAGGTCGTTCATGCACGCCCACTAATCTCGCGATTAAGGCGCTATGTACCTCTTGCACTTCCACGGCAAGATTGCTTTTAAGTTACAGTAATTAAGGAGAGCACGAAGGTTGCTTCGCTAGCAACTCGATTTGAGTTTATCCAAAGCTGCTCACACACGAATAAATAAGAATTCGATCCGCGACAGTTGTTACTCTGCGCGCGTCCTGTGTATGCTCCTTTCGTTCGTGCTTTTTCCTTGAGCTGCCCGCTGTAAGTTTCGAACTGCTTGCCGTTCTTTGCGTGACAGTATAATTTGTTTCTGTAGCATATATTCGTTCTCCTTTGTGCACGAACAAAACAAAATAAACTGTAAACTCCTTCTGTTATGACACGTTTCTCTTTCCTGATATACTGATTCCCAGACAGAGAGATCAGCCATGTTTTCTCACATATTCTACTTTTATTTGTACTCTCGTTTTTTTTTCTTTTTTTTCATGGATCGGCTTCA
Organism: Rhipicephalus microplus; assembly: GCF_043290135.1. NCBI lineage: Eukaryota > Metazoa > Arthropoda > Arachnida > Ixodida > Ixodidae > Rhipicephalus > Rhipicephalus microplus. The sequence goes on from NC_134704.1 coordinate 117,090,354, forward strand.
ATTGCTGCCTCACGAAATATTCACAATTGAGAGATTGCGCCTACTTGTTTCTGTCTGTTTTTTTTCTTTCTTCATTTGTGAGTGTCTCCCTTGTTACAACAATGCATTTTATATTTCACAACGTTTATAAAAATTGTTTATGAAGCTCTTATTTTGAGTGACTCAGTAGTTCGCTGTTACACTCCAGCCATTTTTACCTTGACCACGTCGAGCAAAATGCCAGCCAAGGTGGAGCCGAAGCCAGCCAGGATAAAGGGCACGAACACCTGAAGCGCTGTCGAGATCAGCTGAGCGTTCATCGTTCGTTCGCCAGGAGTGGCGCTCCCAATAGCCGTGCGTGGCACACTTGCACAGCCGATAAGGGCAGTGCCAACGCAGGCGTCAATCGAGAGGGGTGCACCCGCCTCGGACGGACAAGGATCCGGCGTTGGTGAAACCATGAACGACGCCTGGCCAATCTCACGAACAGGCAACGACAAGCTTACATCGTCGTTGTGAGGGTCCTGACGGCCTTCCTCGGACGGTACCATGGTGGATGGCCGCATCGAAGCTACAGTGCGTAAGCGTTGCAAAAACTGTAATCTGCTGCCTTCATTTTACACAATCTGCCGCTTTGTGGAGACATCACTGGACTAGGTTCTAAATAGCGTAACACTTGGTTTAGTTGCTTGCGGGTAGGAGCGTGTAGGCGATGTGCGTGTAGGCGATATTAAGACATTCCGAATTGTGCCTAAAATAGACCCTTTTCAAAATTGTAAAGCTTGCTTTTCTGCAATGTGGCTTGAGCGATTATTGGTGGCTTGTCATTCTGTCCGAATAGCTTGTTTAAGCAGGTCTCGCGTACGCAATAATGGGAAAAATGTTGAGTCGCCTCTCAAAATTAAGCACTCATAATAGACAAGACCCAGCACGTTGAAATAGGAGTCAGGTGTGCGCACGAAGGGGGCAGAAGGGACGGCGGCGCCCCCTAGTCACCTAAGAGGGGGCGCAAGATCTGCTCCTTACATTGACTCGGAAGCGGGGCACCCTGCTAGCCACACAAGAGGGAGATCGTAAAATCGGCCCCCAATATTTACCTAATAGAGAGGGTGGTGGGCGCAGCAATGGACCTTCGCCTCCCTGACTACGAGCGCTACGCATGCCCATGACTAAAACCTAGGACCACGTCTCCGCATGAAGCACGACAGGCACCACCATTAATCATTGAAAAGAAAAGCAGTTCAGAGGAAGTGCACTTGCGAATTATGAAAAAGGTTCATTGGGTCTTGCGGTTGTACATCAGAAACGATTTGAAATACAGGCGCAAAGTGACACACGAGATGACATACCAGCGCTAACTATGCCATCTGGTTTGCCATCTCGTGTCTTATTTTTAGTTTGCGTTGCTCGCGCTGCATTTCCTTTCAGTTATAGGATGGTCAAACGCTGTCAAGCCTAAACGCCGACGTACCGCCACCAGTTTAGTGAACTCTCACTCAAGTGTCAATGTCAGCAGAAGTGAGCGTCTCAGGCCATGTATCTGTTTTCAACCACGTGATAGAAACAAAGAGGCCTCAAGGTGCAATATGGTAGTGGGCTAAGTGGCTTTATAAAGAAACAGTATTATGTATGAGCTCAAAAACAACACGAATAGAAAGGGAAAGGCTATAGAAATTCGCTTTTGGTTGATCTGTCGTGGTAACACCATGTGAAAAGTTTCAGTGCACATGCTTGATTCTGTGTTCTTCCTTGAAGGAGTGGCCTGTCATTTTCTTTCAGTTCATGCTGTTTCCTGCTCGTGTTATCAAAAAGTGCCACGATGTTTTCCTTTCTTGTGAGCGCTGTCGAAAAAGAGGTCATCATCTGCTCCCCGTAATTGAGACTGGATTGTTATGCTAAATGTGTAACTACATGCAGTATTCTAAGACGCACACTTTCGAAAACACACAGTGGTGATAATTCACGAAGCTATAGCGTAGGATGCGTTCACCCGTCCACGATTCCCGGTGGTCAGGAACTGCGTCCACAATAAAAGAGCGTGGTTCTTCGATAGCGAAATGTTTCGTAGGGTTTAAGGATTGGAAAAAACGATGTTTCTGGTGTAAATTTTTTTCATGACTGACCAGTTCATTGTGATCCTCAAACGCCGTGTATGCGGGAAGAGAGGGACATATAAAAATCTCTCTCAAGGAACGCGCGATAACAATGATGCTGTCTTATTCCACTTCATTGAGATAAAAATTTGCTCTTTCGCTTACGTGATTTGCCAATTTAATGGTGAACAGTATTTTTATGTTGTTGGTACAAAGAAAATACATTAAATTGAGCGTAATTGCTCAAGATTAGCTTACCCCCTTTTACCTACTTCTCGTGATCCTGGCAAATTTGATCAAATAAAGACTTACTGGCGTAAGCGTGTCAATTTATGGAGAGTGCAGTTTTATAGTAAAAGACTGTAACTCAGACATTAGTACAATAGTAAGTGCCACATTCTAAATCATTGAAAGGAGGGTGGACAGAAAGTTTATGAGCGACATTCGTTTTCTTCTACCCTTACGCACGCACGCGCGTACCCAGGGCCACACATACCCACACATTCGCACACACTAAAACACACACACACTTAACACATACATATCCATACGACACACACACACACTTCTTGGGAATCAATAAATTATAATTTACATGCTAGGCTGTATCTGCCAGTTATTATTGCCGAATATCAGTCACACAATCCACATTCTTCATTAGCTGTGCTGCCCTCTGACGTTTTGGTAGGGCTTTTCCAGAAGTAAAACTTCTTAAAGTAATGTTTAATGACATTTCAAAAAAAGTCCAATTCACAATTGTCGAATTATGACGAAGAGGGGTGCATAGGTTTTCATTTACGTAATGTAGAAGCGTTACGTCCCGTAGCACAAGTCAACAACAAAATTGTAGCACTCAACAAGGCCATCCTTTGTCCGCTGAACATCGTAGGTGCGCGCTTACTTTTCCTAAGCTAGTTATGAGCAAGCGAGAAACAAGTGTTTACCGGTAGTGGTTCCCAAATGCCACGTGGATATATTGTGAAAGATTACTACCAGCAGCCTATCTAAAGCCACGCAAATTTGCTGTGTAGAGTGAGATTTCGATAACGGCATTTGCAGTTGTGGCGAACAGTGCATTTCCTGGGAAGAGTTCAAATGTGTGAGCTTATTACCATTTGTACCCAGTTTTGAATCGTGAAAGCGGACAACGTAAGCACGCAAAGCCTGACCGTTACCTCAGTTGGGTTTACCCGGTTAAGTTTACTTGTCCATGGTACCACTACCAAGCGGAGAGTACAGCTTGTGTCAGCGTAGTCGTGCGTTTAAAAATACTGACCGGGAAGTGCTGACCTGTAGCATGGTTCACAAGGGGGATCAAAGTTAAATGATATTTAGAGTGATATTTCATTACTTGTAAAATTGTAAACGTTACAGATCATATTTCCTCGCCTCTTTAGACTGCCTTATAGTATGAACATAGCATAAAAATTGACTGCTTCGAGAGACTTGCAGGGAGGATAGTACGGTGTCTCTGATCCGGCAAAAAATGACCATTGTTCAGCCCCTAATGCCCAGGACTTGAGTGTCAGTAAGGCAAAAGATAATCACCTTTTTAAAGCAATGGCTGAGCCTCTTCTGGACTAGAACGCTCCTTGTGACGATGCGGGAATAGAACACAGGTGCTGGCACGGACGCAGTCTTCTTCTTCTGCTTCTGCTTCCTCGTGTAACGCGTGTCTTTATCGTGATTTCTTCTTCACGTTTTAGTGCATCCATCACTGCACGTGCTCTTCTTCTGCCGCAAAAAAAATTGCTCATCTTAGACAGAGTGGCGCAACACTGGTTAACAGCAGAGGTGGTGAACTTGTCGTAGATTGGAGCAGTAAATTCAATATGTCTGTTTATACACTTTGACACCACATAATTTACCCACCATTGTTATTTTATCACCCTGTGTACAAGTCGGAGGAAACGTTTCGTTCGGACAAAATTAAGTTGAACTAGACGATCGAGAGACGAGGTGTGGATTCATGAATGTTACAGCTTTTGTGCGCCACACGGCAAACTATACTTACATTGCTCTACGAAATGTGATTATGCTTTCTCTCTTTTCTTTGGCTCTCTTTTGTGTGTTTATGTGCTTGTAAGGTTTGATGATGATGATGCTGATCTGAGATGAATGGCAATCACCGACAAAGGGGAATAGGCCAAAAGCCGGGTGGCAAGATACCAAAATAAAACAAAAACATTGTGAAAAATTACTTCAGAGATAAAATTGCAAAGAAAAACCTTTCTCTCCGCATTTTCCCCTTTGTCTCTGTATTTTTTTTCACTCATCAATCCTTCTCTGTTTTCGCTTTTTTTGGCTCTCCTTTCAATAATTTATTTTGCTCTCTTTTTGCTTCTCAGACACTCGTCTTCTAACTTTTGAGCTATTTCTTCTATTTGTTTTTTCTTTCTTCCTCACTTTTTCTCACCTTTTTTTCATTTTTCTGACCGTCAGACTCTCTACTTCTATCTTTGTCTTCATAGCTTTTTATTATTTGAAATATTTGCGCTTCTACTTTTGTCGCACTCTAACTCTCTAATTTTTTTTCATCTGTACCCGTCCTTGCCTTCCCCTCTCATCCTTATTGTCACTTTTCTTTCCTACCCGTTCGCCGTGCTCTACTATTGACCGTGAGATCGAGTGGAGTCACCGCCTGGCGGCAACTGTCTGAAGCGCGCAGTTATCGCCGTTTTCATTTATTCAGAAAAAGTCTACTAGGACCACCTTTTCAAGAACTGGGCTTGAAATTATCAGAACCTGCTCTTTTTTTTTGGGGGGGGGGGGGGGCTCTACATTCGGGTACAGCCAAGGGGATGTTTTATTCGCCATTCAGGAATACATCACTGCGACTAAACGATTTTATTGCTAAAAAGGGGGCTCACTACATATTTTTCAAATTCGCAATTGGCACTTGAAGTCATAACTAAATAACTAGCGTTTCCAGGAAGGAAGCAATGCGGAAAGTATTGGGCGAATTCGCCTTATAATCGGCCAATATCCTCCATGGGGTACGAGTGATGAGCAAAGGAAAACAACAACAATACAAGAAGTTTAAATTGCTCCGTGCGTCGTCTGCTAGCCATGTCGTGTTTCCATGTGTGCGTACGTTATGCATTCTCAAAGGGTGATTTGTCCGGTCATGTTAGTGCGAGTGTAACTGCTTGATTGTATGACTTAAAGGACGTACGAAATAATATGGCCTTTCTCGGCTGCTAATACATAGATCGATGATTGATATGTGGGATCGAACGTCACAAAACCACCATATGATTAGGAGAGACGCCGTAGTGGAGGGCTCCGGACATTTCGACCCCCAGGGTTCTTGCTAATGCATTCTAATTAGATCAGTGAGTGCAACTTTCCACAGTGCTGTTGATTGTCGTCGTGCCGTCCATTTACTGAAGTAATTTCAGAATAGGTGCCACTTTCCACTTCAAGCACATTTCAAAATGCTCCTGACATCCTCTCAAACATTTGTACTAATAAACGGCGTGTGCATGCAGTGTTTTAGGGTCTTGCTTCTTAAGAAAAACGAGGCTCCAGGCTACACTTCTGCATGCTTTTTGCAGGTGCACAACTACAGCACTGTAGTTTATCGAATATGTGAGGTGCCTTGGATGAGCCTATATGTCCATGGTGCCCCTACACAGAAATATTACAATCACAAAAACTGGGACCCTTTTGTACTTTCACTGTTCTTAAAACGAAGTTACCATAAGCAACCATGTGCTTACACTTACGAATGCTTTAAAGAGCCCAAACAATCAAATTTAGTTCAAATGGCATTACTTACATTTACTATCGCAAAATTTCGCTGAAAAACTGATCTTTCTTTACATTGTCTTGAGCGTTTGTGTGGCAATGTTATCGGCCGACGGAAGGCAGTGGTGATTTTTTTTTGAAAAAAAAAGGACTTGTCCCATAAAATAAGAAGACTTTTGTTGTAACACTATCATGAGGTATTATGCATCGATGAAAGCTTTCTGCTAAATACTTATGAGGTTTTTATATCTACTGGTGCACGAACGCGTGCGTATACGTGGTAAAAGTAGTGGGGCGCGAAACACTGTCAGCCACTAATCTTTGCTGGACAGACTAATCGACTGTATCACATATGATGGTGTACAAAATAGAGGAAAAATTATCATTTGCGTATAAGTGAAAATAATGATACTGAACTCATCGCACAGATATGCGTGCTTCCTACTATCTTTCTTTCTTTTTCGTTGTATGCAAATGAGAAAGAGGTAAGTAGTTCTGTCCTACTACAGCAGAGTGTAGCAGGTGGAACACAAACTAAACACAAACCAACACAGGCAAAGCGTGATTTAGTGCGAAAGAGCACCGAGGGTCACCCAGTGCGAACAACCTTTTGAAAGGCAGAATGTGCTTTGCTCACTGGCAATGGTAACCTTACATAGGCTTCGAGTACCGATTCAGTAGAGAGGAGCGTAGATATCATCAATCAACTGCGGTAAACGTGCTCTACTCGCCGACAATCGTCTCAGTCCTCAGGCAACAAAGCGCCACTGCGTGTATGTATACGCGCCGCACACCGCCTATGCAAACGTGCACGGAGGTAGCCCGATCTCCCCGCGTATACAAGTATAACTTCTGCTCTACCATCGTGCCTGATATGCAATTATAAACGAGGAAATAAAGAACAAAAAGCCTGGGCAGACAAATGATTGAGATGCTCACCTACTTATGGTGCATGCGCGAGTTCGAACCTCGACTCAGCAAATAATTTTTTGTACTCCAGAAATTACCTCTTTGTCCTTGCTTCCCTATCCTTCCTTGGCGTCCTTTCTTTTTTCTGTCTCTCTGTACTTGTTTTTTTTCATGTAGTTTACTTTTCATGAAACGGTACTCGGTATGGGTTAACTCATACATCTTTTTCAGGGCGACTTCGTTGCATACTCGTTATCTCAACTACGTTTTGCAACGTTGTTGTCGCGTATACCACCACGTAACGTAAAACGGCTCAAAAGATAGAGTACACTAAGTGTTTAAAAATAGACTCCAGCAAATATATGAAACTACAACAGAAGAGCTGTGAGTCGAGATTTCAAGGAAAAAAAACGTCTTCTTCATTTAGTTTACATTTCTTTTTCCTGCATAATGCAAGGTATAAGCATGGGCAAGAACTCAAAAAGCACCAGGTGGAAAGGGTCCTGCCTTTCGTTCGTCATTCGAAAGTTTGGCAGATCTCACTTATCTTGAAAATCGGTGTTATGAGAAGGATTCTCATGGAAGAGCGTTAGCTATACACGCTCGACATGTACCACCGCCATGAACTGTGGTAGGTTGAAGTGTTTCCTAAGCACGCGATGATGGTTACGTGCGCACACATCGCCAACGCGTGCACATCTGCCCCGCATCTGCGTCGTTCCTGTGCCAATGGGTCATGAATACACGTCCAGTGGGCTGTTGATACCTCCTTAATTTGTACCAAATCACTTTGAAATGTCAGTACCATCAGCGGAAATACACTTGTTCCTTTAATCATTCAATAATGCACCAATAAAAGGCCTATGTACACTAAAGTATGACATATATTTCAGTTGCTTAGACTTGTTCTTGTCTGTTATGAAAAAGTGGTCATTGGCACCTACATTTCTCACCGTGGGCACGAGATCTTGGAAGGCTCTGTCTACGTAGCAAACGTCTTTCATGTTTTGTGTGAGCCAGGTTTGGTTATGTTTTGAAACATCGACATTAAAGTTTCTCCATTCCGCAGACGTGCACTAATGGAAGTCTTCAGAGATACAGCACTGACAAACTTTACTGAATATTGCTATTTATTACATCCCTGGCGAAGAGCTTTTTGCCAAACTTCTAACCAAGAAGTAAC